>NC_067399.1:235161455-235451455 GCF_016432865.1 Antechinus flavipes | reverse complement strand
GGATCAGTTTCTATTTGAAGCTGACACAGTTGATCTAATTCATCTTTTTTTCTTCTCCTCCCTCTCTGCCTTCCCCATTTTTAGAGAACGAAACAGTCCCAGAAAAGGGAAGTGTCTAATCCAAGTTCACATGAGTAGGACATGGCAGAGCTGGGATTCTGACCCAGAAAGAAGGCTGTATGGCCCAGTGGAGAGCCCACTAGATTGTTACCTAATACAGTCAGTCCTGGTATGCAGAGCTGATGTAATTCTTACTCCACTGTCAGTGGACAGAGACAGCTGTAGATCCGAGACATCTCTCAAGCTGTCAGGTTAAAAGTCCTGAATAGAAATCTCAGCATAATCAGTTTATTAAGTGACCTTGGGCAAGGTGACAGATTGGACTAGGTGACCTCCAAGTTCCCATTCAATTTTGAAATTCTATGATGATGTCACTTCCCCCTCTCTCTAGGATTTTCTTCCTCTGTACAGTGGGAGGAAGGAAGGGGACTAAATGAGCTTTAAAGTTTCTTCCACCTCTCAGTCCTATGATTCCATAAAGAGATGGTCAACAATACATTAGTAGCCAGGAAGTACTGACTCATTCTAAATCTAATGTCCGTCCCAGTGCTAACTTTGGTGTACCAAAATCTGGGTATTAGTGGGGAGACTTTAAGTAAGAGATGGAGAAGAGAAAGAAAGGGGCAGGGGAAAGGGAGAGAAAGAGAGAGGGAGAGAGAGAGAGAGAGAGAGAGAGAGAGAGAGAGAGAGAGAGAGAGAGAGAGAGAGAAACAGAGAGAGAGACAGAGAGACAGACAGAGAGACAGAGAGAGAGAGAGAGACAGAGACAGAGAGACAGAGAGAGAGAGAGAGAGAGAGAGAGAGACAGAGAGAGAGAGAGAGAGAGAGAGAGAGAGAGAAGGAGGGAGGGGGAAAGAGAAAGGACAATAGGAGAAGGGAAAGGTTGAAGAGGAAAGATTGTTTTTGAAATGCTGGCATGAGGGGAAATGGCAGGATTTAAACTCTCCATCAGCCCTCCCCCAAGCTCTCTCTCTGATGGTCTTCTTGACCACTTACTGTGCCATTTTCCAGCCCTGGTCTTGTGTGAGAACTAAATACAGGAAGACTGTGCATGCAGAGCTTATGTGATGTTACTGACCCACTCTCAAAGGAGGAGTGACAACAGTTACTCAGTGACGCCTCTTGGCCTGTCAGCCTCTCTGTGAACCAGTGACGCTAGCTCAGCATGCCTCTAGTTAGACACTGATTGCTGGGGATCCTTCACCGTCACTAGGGTCAGGCTAACATCCTTCATTCACCCTCCCAATACCCATCATGGAGGATAAAAATAGCATATCTCTTCCCCTTATACATGGGGTGAGCTATTTCCTTGAGGTTCAGAGAAGGAGACATGAAGTAGTTGTTTCTAATCAGTCGTATGAATGATTTATCCTGACACTGTTCTATAATCACTTAAGACACCAGGATCCTTAAATCTTAGAATCTTGGAATCTTACAATTTCAGAATTATAAAAGAAATCCATTTTCTCTGTTTCCCTCCCCCACCAAAAAACAGAGGAATTCCTTCTACAATGTCCCCAAAAGATGCTCATTAAGTTGACTAAAAGCAATCTCTCCACAAATTTCCACAAGCTGATGGTGAATTTCTGCAGTGGGAATCTTTGGGTTTTTTTTTCCCATTTAAAAATGGAATTGTAATAATATACATTAGGCTCACATAGCACTTTAGAGTTTCCAAAGCATTTCCATATCCATTATCTCATTATCTCGTTCTACCCATCCCCTTGGATCTTTGTGGAGGACAACTAGGTGTCATAGTGGCTAGAGCTCCTGGCCTGGAGACAAAAAGACTCATCTTCCTGAGTTCAAATCTGTCCTCAGACATTTACTAATTGTGTGACCCTGAGCAAATCACTTAATGCTGTTTGCCTCAGTTTCTTCATCTGTAAAACGACCTGGAGTAAAATGAACTCCAGCATCTCTGCCAAGAAAACTCCAAATGGGGTCACAAAGAGACTGTAAATGACTAAACAACAATAAAGGGCTAATTTTTATAAGGAGGAGCCGTAGCGGGGTCCCCTACTTCTGATGTAGGCAGAAGGTACTCTGGGCTGGCTCCCCCAGTCTCTTGGCTCTGAAGGCAGCTGATTTTGCCAGTCGCTGAAGAAGGAGAATGATGATGGTAATAAGCCGGGAATGTCTGCTGGGGGACTTCGTCATTTATCCTCAATATTTATTGCTTCTCTGTACCACAAATCTATCAGACTGGCAAGGGAATTCAGTCCCGTTCTCTAGCAATTAATTCAACATTAAGAATGGGTGGGAATTTTCCTATTGGATCTTGAGCAATCTGGGGAAAAAATACTGAAGCTTCTTCCTTTGCCTCCTTAGAAACCCCCAGCAAGCAATATGCATGAAAGATGGCACAATCTGGAGGGGAATGGAAGTCTAGCGGGCCGCCAGAAGAATGAGTTCCTAACCTTGGCTTGGCCGTTGATTGCTCTGTGACCTCTCCTATATTGGTTCCCCCTTCCTGGTTTTCAGTGCTCCTCATATGCTAGATGAGGAAAATATTTCTCACCTTGAATTTTCTTTTCCTGGGAGGCTAAACTTAGCTTCACCATTTCCTTGTTGAATGATACTGAGCAAATCATTTCTCATTCTCTAGGCCTGGGTTTCCCTTATGGAAACAAAATACTCATACCTTGCCTTTCCCTAGGAACATAATGAAAATTGGGTGAGATAATGAATGGGACAAGAATTTCAGAAGGTGCCAAGAAACTATACCATGTAACATAATAATGGTGCTAATAATAAAAATGATGATCTCTAATTAATGGGAATCAGGGGAGATTCTTGCTTTCAGTATAGGAAATAAAATACTGCCTTTGAACTTTCAAAGATGTATCTACTAACCTAGGCACCCATTTTTGCAAGAATGTAAAATAATTTTTTCCTGCATTCAAAAAACAATAAAAATAAAAACAAAGATCATGATAACACTCTCCCCTCTGCACCTCATCCAGCTAATTCATTTTTTTTTACTTCCCAACTAGTCCAGAGCATGGGGCTCTCAAAGGAAAGGGGGTGGGTTCAGGTCCCAAGCTTTGGTTTCTGGATGGAACAAAGAGATCCAGTTGCTCAGAGACACTTTGTGACTGTAGTTGTGCAAAGCTGATCTGGGCAGTTGATAGCCTCTTCCTTAGGGACGTACATGGGCAGTCAGAAAGTTTGGTTCTTTTCCAAGTAGGGAAAGATGGCTTGTCCTCATCCAGAACCCAGATTCCAATTATACAAAGGCTCTTACAGACACTATGGGTGACACTGACACGTGCTACAATGGGGGCAAAAGACTTGCATTGGTTCAGTTTCCAGATTTTTCATTAATTTACTACTAAAAGACTTAAAATTTCTTCCCCTCTCTGAGGCAGTGGATAGAGCACTAAACCTAGATCAGCAACATCTCAATTCAACTCTGGCCTCAGGTACTCATTAGTTGTATGAGCCTGGGCAAGTCACTTCTGTCTGCCTCAGTTTCCTATCTGTTAAATGGGGATAACAATAACCCCTACCTTCCAGGGTTGTTATATTTGTAAAGCAGTTCAAAGACCCCAAAGTCTAAACTAATATAATCATTTCCTTTTTCAGTCTAATTAGAGGTTGGAGCTAGATGAAGTTCCTTCCAGCTCTGACATGTTATATTCCAGATTTTTCCAGGTATGCCATCCCCACAAGCACATCGTTTAATTTCTCTCCAGTTTCCTTATCTGTAAAATGGTGATAACATTTTCTATTCTTACCTCCCAGGTGGTTGTGAGGATCAAGTAAATGCCAGATAAATGTCAAGTATCATTGTTGTGGTTATTATTTTAAGGTCTCTTACAACTCGGATATTCTATGTTCTAAAATGCCTTCCAGCTCTAACATTCTGTTCTCTAAGGCATCTTCCAGCTCTGACATTCTGTGTTATCTTTTCCAACTCTGACATTCTATCTTCTAAAGCCTCTTCCAGCTCTGTGTTCTAATGTTCCTTCTGTCTCTGCCATCTTCTATTCTATATTCTATTTCATATTTTAAGATCCATCCCCACTCTAAAACTCATTGGTTTTGCAGTTATGAATATGGTTGTTTTTAAGGTAGGCTGAGGCTAGAAGCAAAGGGACGCGGGGTCCCCAGAGCCAGTCTGGAAGAGGAGCTCCAAGGGGAATTGATCACCAAAGAGGAGCCGACCTCATGTGTCATTCTGACCCACAATCTGGCCTTTTGGGGATAGGGCCAGATAGCTTAGGGAAGATCTCCCACTGGGATCTCCCACAGCTAACCTTGATAACTGGTGTATAATAACACTCACTGATTTGGGACTCCTAATTCTTGGCCTGAGAATCCAGCCTACCCAAGGGAGGTGAGAGGTTTTGGAAAAAAGCTGGAGGACAAGGCCATCCCCGATTTGTACAGCTGAGGTTGTGGGATCCGCCCCTCCCCTGGGGAAGATGGAAATAGAATTCTTAGGACTCTTCTGACCCTGGTTCAGTATAGGGAAAGAGGAAAAATAGCACCAGATGCCTGTTTCCATTTCTGGGGCAGGGAAAGACTGAAAAGTACCATCAGAGAGGCTTTCTGATGAATCATGGAGTGAACCTGAGAATCACAGATTGTTGGAGCTAGAGGGGACCTGGGAACAAAGAATGTGGGATTTAGAACCATAAGGGACCTTTGAGATCAATTGGGCTGGCTCCCTCATTTTTTAGATGAAAAATAACCCAAAGGGGTGGGGGGTAAAGAGAAGTTATTTGCTAAAGGTCACACATAGCTAGCATGTGGAGAGCCAAGACTGAAAGCTAGGTTTCCTGGCTAATAGCCCTGTCCACTATGCCAGGAACATCCTATATTTTTTTGAAAATCACAGGATGGGGCTAAAACAGGCCAGGATCATGGACCCTTGACCTCTCCTTGCTCTCAAACCAGCATGGTGGGTGAACAATTTCAAATTGACCCTGTCAGGCTCCTGAAGCTGCATCAGATGGGCAGGTTAATGAGGTATGAAGAATTAGGTTGCTTGGCTAAGTAATTAAACTCTAGATATGGGAGCAATCTCTGTTGCCATCCTTGAACTCCCCATGGTCTTTTCCTGGCTGAATTCCAGGAGACTGGCATCTCCAACTTCCTCTTATATTTGGATAGGCTGCCATATTTTACAAAGCAATGATCATCTCCCAACACCCCCAGAGAAGTAGGTCAGGAAGGAAAATATAGGATAATAGATTGAGACCTGGTAAGGACCCTCAAAGTAATTTCTTCTAATCCACTTATTCTACCAATAAGGAAACTTGGTCCCAAAAAGAAGATCTCACAATTACTAAGTAGTAAGTCCTCCAACTCTAAGTTAATCAATTATTCTGCCATACCATGGTACCTCTTATCAGAAAGGAACAATTATCCCCATATTACAGGTTAAAAAAGAAACAAACTGAGGCCCTGAGAGATCAAAGAACTTGCCCTAGATCACAGAAAGAATCAAGATCAGATGGGCTGATTCCCACTTGAAGGTTTTGAACTCCCACTTTATTCTGACAAACTGTGCTATTTGCTCAGACACTCCATATCTTCCTCCCACCCTCTTCTCCATCTTTATGTAAAGTTTGGTTGTCATGCGCTAGAATTTTTCTGTTTGGTCCTGGAGGTCCAAAAGAGAAAAGATATAGAGAAAGAGATTTGGGCTTCACATAAGAAAGACTTTTGTACCATTAATGTCCAGAAATGCAATGGGTCACTTCAAGAGAACGCCTGCAGAGGCACACCAAGACTTCATGGATTTGGGCTCTTACATCTCCTACCTCTGTGATGTGAGTCTCAGTTTCCATTGTAAAATGAGTATAGTTTATACAATCCTTGAGACTATTGAGAGAAGAATATTGTGTAAAACCTTTAAGGTGCCATAAATGTGAGTTTTTCTTCTTATTATTATTATTTTGATTATCACTAAAAGCCAGTAATTAGGGACCAGATGACCACTTGGACTACTTATTGTGGAGATGGGGAAAACTTTTTTTTCTGCCAAAAGCCATTTGAATATTTGTAGTATCTATATGGTCCATAGAAAATTATCAACTTAAATCCTCAAGCAGTGGGAGTGCTAACCTTCAGCTCATTATCATCTGTGATTGCCTTGGCAGGGCCAGACTAGATGATTTCACAGTCCTTTTATGGCCTACAGGCTGAACATTCCACCCCTGACTTAGTGAGATGATATAGAGAGGATTATCATTTAGGTATAGTTTAGATCATATGACCTTTAAGGTTCCTTCCATAATTCTGTGACATTCTTCCATCTTTGTCCAAAACCATTCTATAAGAAAGGAGACAATGTGGCCAAGAAAAAAAAAAGCAATGGATTTGGAGTCAGGAGATCGAGTTCAAATCCTACTGTTTTGTAATGTTGGAAAAATAACTTCATCTTTCTGGGCCTCCTCAATTTCCTCATCTGTAAAAAGGAGGGAATTAGATTAAATGACCCAAGGTCTCTTCTAGCTTTAATCTATATTTTTCTATGATCCTTTGCATGAAGACAATATTTGAACTTCTCTAGAGAGTGAAATAGACAGAGTACTGGGTCTGAAGTCAGGAAAGACCCCCAGTTCAAACTCAGACTCAGACACTTACTAGCTGTGTTGCCGAGCAAGTCACCTAACCTCTATCTGCCTCAGTTTCCTCAGTGGTAAAAGTGGGGATAATAACACCTACCTCCCAGGATTGTTGTAAGGATTGAGTGAGACAGTAATGTAAAGCACTTTGCAAACCTTAAAAGAATAAATGTTAGCTATATTTATTGTTGTTGTTGTTGTTAATTACAAAGTAAATTAAGGCAGAAGAGAGCACTTACAGCTAAGGGAAATTAGAAAAGACCCCCTGTAGGAGGGAGAGTCAAAACTGAGCCTTGAAGGAAGCAGGAATTATTAACAGTTAAAGCTTCCCCAAACCCAAATGGGCTGCCTCAAAAGTGTACAGGCTGTACACTTCTCCCAACTTGAGGTTCTTTAAGCCAAGACTATATAACTCTTTTCTGAGTCTCAGTTTACCCTCCTGTAAAATTTTCTTCAGAGACCAGCCCAGTACTTTGCGCAGAATAGGCATTTAGTATTTATTGAATAGGAAGGAAGGTTGCCCTTGGTATTTGACTGGAGGGTACAGACATTGACTATCCAGGTAGAAGTTTCAGAAGCATAGCTGGGTATCAAGGAAACTAAGATTCTGATGGGAGAATGACACTGTTCTCTCTCTCCTCGGGGGAGCCAGACATAACAGATGTATTCCTTCTATTTGGGATTAGAGGTATTATTTGGTCTAATTAGTCTGGGATGTTTCATCATGTTTCAAGTTTCCTCAAAGGAAAAATGGAAGTATTTATCTTTCAGAGGGGATGGTGGGCTGTAACAGGATGGGCTCCTTTCTGCTTTCCAGGAGAGATAGCTTCGGGGTTTTAGTTTTCTTCCCTCACATACCCAAGCCTGTTGTCCGCCGACCAGATTTACAAATAAGACTTAGAGAGAAGAATGCAATCTATAACCTTGTTTCTCCTCATCATGAGGATTTGATTATAAAATACATACATGCACATACCCTCCAGGAATTATCTCTGAAGGTGAGGACCCAAAAGTATGATGAAGATGTTTTCCAAAGCCCTCACTGACTGAAGATATCCCAATCTTCCAATTTATGCTATTTATATACTTCCTTGAAATTCTATTTTGTAGTTTCTCCTTTGGGCTAAAATCCTGTCTCCAAATGGACCTTGTTAAGGTAATAGAGAGAAAGCTGAGTTCTTTTTTCTTCCCAGATATGCCAGTTAATTTGCTATGTGATTTTGAACAAGTAAAGTTGCATAACTTTAGTGGTTACTTCATATCTCTAGATCCCAGTTTCTTTGTCTATAAAATGAGATATTTTGAATACATAATCTCCTAAGATTTCTTCCAGCTCTGACAATCTACGTTCTAAGATCCCTCCTACTATCTCTAACATTCTATATTCCAAGGTCCTTTTCAGCATCTCTAACATTCTATATTCTAAGATCCTTTCATCACCCCTAACTCTCTATGTTCTATATATTCTAGATCCCTTTGCTCTCTGAGATATTCTATGATTCTCACTCCCTGACTTCTAGACAGTCTTTATAACTTTCCTGCCTAATGCCTTTCCCCTTTCGGCTATCTATATCTAGTCATCTAGTCATCTATATCTTCTCTGTACCTAGTTATTTTTATATCCTCCCCATTTCAATACGAATGCCCATTAGAATAGAAGCCTCTTTAGGGCAGAGACTATATCCCCAACTCTTAGTACATTCCCTAGCATATAGGAGCCACTTAAAAAAAAAAAAACCCACTGACTGATTAAGTGACTCCACCTTTGCCTCCTGGCTGCTGCTCCCAATGTTGTGGTTTAAGCCCCAAGGTTGCCCTTGCTGTTCCCCTTAATCAGATTTCACCTGTATGAACATATGAAGCACCTGAGAGAGGAAATCAATATCATGGGATTTGTGCCCTACCTCAAAGTGTTGTAGGGATGGCCTTGCGTGTTTGTGCTTATGAGAATCTTAGGTGTAATTAGAGTATTAGAAATAATAGAATATTAGAGATGATGAAAGGGAACTTAGAATATAGATTGTTAGAGATGGTGAAAGAGACCTTGGAATGTAGAAAGCTAGAGGTAATAGGAGGGATCTTAGAACATAAATTGGCAAAGCTGGAAGAGATCATAAGAGATTATATACTCAAAATATCTCATCTTACAGACAAAGAAGCTGGGATCCAGGGATGTGAAGTAATTAATACCCATCTACATGGACCCATCCACATATATGCAATTTATGATCATAATGACGAAGTTTGGATTGCATTATCTCTGATTTATATATTCACCTTCACAGACTCTCTGGTGACTTAGGACCAGCCTTGGTACTACATTATGATGTTCCCCCATTAATGCTACTATTTACTCCTGAATAAAGTGACCTTAATTTGCAAAACATTATTACTAATGCCTGATGATTATTCCATTAATATTTATAGCTGAGTGAACACTGAGAAGGCCTGGGTACTAATTAATATTCAGAACTGTTAAAAACTGGCTAGATAAATCTTCCTGTCTCTGTCTCTGCTTTAGATCTGATAGCTATAAAGGAAGATGGTAACTCCCATCTTTATCATTTTTTTAAAACCACCTATAAAAAATTACTATCTCAGGATAATAGAATGTTGAAATCATAGAAAAGAATGTTAAAAATCATAGGACAGAGAGAGTTAAAATTCTGGAATATTAGCATTATAGAAGTTAGGAGAATGGGACATTAGTAAAAAAAAAATATGGTGTTTTTTTAAATCATAGAGTGTTAGAATCATAGAGACATAAAATATTGAACATTACAGAATATTGGAATCCTACAGTGCAATAATACGTGAATCATAGAATGTCAGAGTTGGGAGGGACTTCAAAGGTGATTTGGTGTAACTTCCTGATGAGTACATAACACAGGGTGTCCCTAAAACTGCATTAAGACATCCTGTATGCAAAAAATCCTTATGTTTGGGGACTAATTATTCCTAGCAGAGCTTGGCACCTGGGGTCAGTATCTTTGGAGAAAACAGGAGAAGAATGCTGATTGGGATTCAGTTGAACAGGAATCAGGCAGTGGCAGCTTCCCACCAGAAGAGGAGGGGGAAGGGAGGCGGTGGTGGATTTCCACGTTTGCACAGAAATGGAGACAAGTTTGAGACGCCCACGCCTTCTGCAATAGCTAACGTTTTCTTTTCTTTTCTTTCTTTCTTTCTTTCTTTTTTTTTTTTTAAAGAAAGATGAGTTTAAATCTAAATTGAACACCCCTAGTGTCATGAAATAGAATATTTTGATTTATCTTCTTTATCTCCTTTGGGAAAGGGCTGGGGCCCCCTGATATAGGGAGACAATTTTAGTCTTTTCTCCTTTCTTCTTCCAAGGTCTCCATAGAATTGCTGGAGGGGCTGTTGCTGCAGAGAAATGCTTTCATCCTTTCCCTTCCCCCTCCCCACTTCAGATTTAGAATGTGTTACAACCCAGCAGCTTGTTGCCATGGTAACTATGGAGCTTTGGAGCAGCCCAGGCATCCCGGCTGGGCCTTGGTGCCTGCTGCCCTGATGCTCACACTACTTTCCACAAAGGCTGCTTCTGGTCCTCATCAGGTACCACCTCTGATGGGCCATTGCCCATGACCTGAAGGCCTGCTGAGGACAGAGCCCTGGGCCATTCCAGAAGAAGACTGGACCCCAAATAGTAACTGTGAAGTGAGCCCAGCTCAGAGCTCTTCGCTGGCTGGGGAAAAGAGAGTCCCCATGCCAGAAAAAGACTCTAGGATGTTAGATGATACAAAATTCTACCAGGGCGGGGGAAGAGAGGGGGCCCCAGCAATTTGGCAGGATCACAAATTATGTAACAGAATTTCTGAGTTGAAGGAATCTTGGAGCTTATCTTGTCCAAGTCTCTCTCACTTTATCTAGATGAAAACAGTTTCAGAGAAGGGTTTTCCCAAGGTTACATAGCTAGTTAGCCTTTCCCCGTCCCAGACACATCCGTTGGGTAAATGGGACCCTATATTCACTTTGGCTCTAATTCATTTTTTCCCATGAACTCTGGCACTCAAGAGGAAATGATATTTCCTCTTTATTTATTGAATAACTTTATTTATGAATAAACTAGATTAATCTCGGAAGGCTTCTTGGAGGATGCATCATTTAGGATTTCAGTTCTCTAGGAACAAGTCCCCACTTGAATACTAGTGACTCAAGACTAGAAGCAGGGATTTCTCCCCCTACTCCGTTCTGGTTACCAGAAATACTCCCTCATTTCTGGGCATGGACACTCTTAGATGTCCTGGCTCAGGCCCTATGCGCTTGCATCTTGGATCTGAAAGTCTGCTGTTGTCATGGAAACTCTTCACCATCTCTTTTCTGGAATGAAGTTAATAGTCTCCTCCTTGGGGCTTCCTTGCTGAAAAGACAAGACAGTATCATCCCTGTGGACAGAAACCACAATCATCTCACAACTGTTCTTTCAAGGAGATGGACTCTTTATAGGGGACAAAGGGCCATCGACCAGTCATATAGGAAGGATCTCAAACCAAGTTCCTCAATAGCGGGAGCAACCTTGTCCCCCATTGTCATCACATTCACCTGGAATATTATCATAATGTTCCTGGTCATTTCCAAACCATGGTGCTAATGAAAGGGATATATCCATCCAATCCCTTTCCCACTGGAAATCAGTCTCTGCCCCCTTAGATTCTTGGCTCTGATAAGATTGTCTTTGCCTCACCTTGCCCACAACACCATCTTCTGACCATTTCCCAAAACATGTTTCTACTTCCACATTTCCCATTTATATGTGGCCTTTCTCCATATAAGGATAACATAACATGACTTTTATGGAAATGTTCTGCATAACTTCACATGTGGTTTCTTAATGGGAGTTGGGAGGGGGGATAAGGGAGAGAATCTGGAATCCCGAAGTTTGTTTTTTTTTTTTTTAAAGAAAACAAATATTTTTAAAAATCCTTCAATTTAATCCCCATGCTATCAATGACTTTGAAACAAGGCCACAAACTGTTGATGTAAGCGAGGACAGTTCACTGGTTTGATAAAATATGAGCAAAATTTAAAATAAATTAGAAGCAAACAGTTGTAAGGATAGGACAAATTTTGTTGGTTTGATTTGTATCCCTGTGTGACTTAGAACAGAGAATGAAAGAAAATTAGTGTTTAATAAATGCTTTTTTTTTCATTCATTCATTCATGATCCAAGTTCAAGGTGGGAAAAGAGTAGATCTGAGACTGATTTGAAGAAAGAGTCAAGTCACTTCAGAAAAGATGCATGGAAAGGAACCACCTTCATATACTTACTGTGGTGTATGATCTCACATTCCCTGCTTTAAGTCAAAATAGATCCAAGGATGGAAAAAGAAAATCTATGTTTAAATCCTGGCCCTAGATTTAATTAACTATTACCATGACCTTAAAGATATCATTTAAACTCTCTGAGCCTTGACTACCAATTTATAACATAGGGAATAATTACTACTTACCTAAGACTTACAGAGTTTTTGTAAGGAAAGTGCTTAATAAGAATACTGTGTGGTAAAGAGGGAAGAGTGTTTTGCAGTCCAAGGACTTGTAGGGTCAAGGGATTTGAATTTGAATTCCTGCTACTTACTGAGTGACCTTGGACATCCACTTCCCTATCCTAAGTTCCTCATCTGTAAAATGAAGCGATTGTACTATGATCTCTAAGTTATCTTCTAGCTTTAACAATTGTAACTAATCCTTATATAGTTCTTTAAGGTTTGTAATATTCTTACATTCGGTGTGGTGTAGTAGATAGAATACCAGATCTGGAAGCAGGAAAACTTGGGTTCAGATTCTACCTTAGATAGTTAAATCTCTCCGGATTTCAGTTTCCTCATCTGTAAAAGAGGGATAATGACAGTGCTTATTTCTGAGGGTTGGTGTGAGAACCAAATGAGATAACATATTTAAGGCATTTTATGGCACCAAGTAAATAGCAGTTATCTTTACATCCTAACATCTTAAAGCATCATAGAAGGATGAATTACTCAATTCCTGACTCTGCAGATCAGCAGAATTTCTTCCTAACTCAAGATCATATATCCTTTAGAGGCATTGGAAGTTAGGTTTTCAAATAACAAAATTCTTTTTTTTATTATAACTTCTTATGTTATACAAAATATATGCATGGGTAATTTTTCAACATTGACCCTTGCAAAACCTTCTGTTTTCCCCTCCTTCCCTCCACCCTCTCCCCAGATGGCAGGTAGTCCAAAACATGTTAAATATGTTAAAATATATGTTAAATCCAATATATGTGTACATATTTATACAGTTATCTTGATGCACAAGAAAAATCGGATCTAGAAAGAAAGAAACCTGAGAAGGAAAACAAAAATGCAAGCAAACAATAATAGAAAGAATGAAAATGCTATGTTGTGGTCCACACTCGTTTCACATAGTCCTCTCTCTGGGTGTAGATGACTATCTTCTTTACTGAACAATTGGAACTGGTTTGAATTATCTCATTGATGAAGAGAGTCGTGTAAAGAACAAAATTTAACAAAGTATGCCTTCTTACTAGATCTATTGTTTCGAAACCCCAGCTCTTGATTATACAGACTTACAATGTTATCTGACACAAATCCATCTCTTCATTTATTTTGGATAAAGCTCTTTGTCCATAGGGATCAACCTTCTTCCTATTTCCCCATCTTCCTCATCACCAAAAAGTCTCTGGGGATCTGGCTTATGACCGCAGACTCCTTCACTTTGGCTGCAAATAAATGAAAACACCCTTACTTTGGTCTTCCCCCAGTTCCTCACTATCTCCATCACATCATGTTGCTGTTACTCTAATTATTTGTTGTCAATTGATGACATCCCTGACCCATATGCGAACACCAAAAAGCAAGGACTTTGTCTCATATTTCTTTGGTAACTCTCTTTTATGAGATTCCTTAAGTAAAGTATTTCTCTATCGGCATTTGTTTCTCCATCTATAAAACTGGGAAGTTGGATGAAAAAGTCTCTTTTAGCTCTAGTGGTAAAGTAAATCAAACACAGGACTTGGAATCAGAAAGACTCATCTTTCTGGGTTCAAATATGGTTTCAGAGATTTATTAATTGTGTGATTCCAGGCAAGTCACTTGACATTGTTTGCCTCAGTTTCCTCATCTGTAAAAATTAGCTGGAGAAAGAAGTAGCAAACCACTCCAGTATCTTTGCCAGGAAACTCCCAAATGGGGTCATGAAGAATCAGCCATGACTGAAAAAACAACTGAACAATAACAATCTAGTTCTAATATTATATTCTGTGTTTTAGGATATTTTATAAGGCTTGTTGTTCTGTTTTACATTCCCCTCCAGTTATTAGAAATTTGAAGGTCTTTCCATCCCTTCCATTATGTTGGATTCTAATGTCCCTTCTAGCCCTTGACAAGCTATCTTTTATATTTTAATATTCCCCCCCCAAGAAATTTGATTTGCTAATGTTTCATGTTTGAAGATCTTTTCCGGAGCCGTGTTCTAAGATCGTTTCTAAGTTTGGTAGTTTATTCTATGTTGCCTAAAATATCTTCCAGTTCTGACATTCTAGGTTCTTAAATCCCTTCCATGTCTTACATCTTTGTAAGGTCTAACTTCCCTTCATGGTAATCAGATTGAGTCCAAGGATGTCAACATATTCATCATTTGGGTGAACATATGCCAGTGGATATTTCAATCTATCATCCTCCATTGTATATGTTTTGGGGAGACAAACTGAAATCCAGCCTCATTTCGTTTTCCTAATTGGAAAGATTCAATTTCTTTGATGGTATTAACATCACCAAACCCAGCCAAGCGGGAGGACCTCTCTGGGGAGGCAGAGCGTCTGAGAGGGCCTTTTAGGGAGGGTGCGTTCCCAGAGAACGAAGTCGTAGGCAGGAGGCAAAAATAGAAGTGGAAAAACACCTCTTTTTTGTTTCCTTGGGAAGGGTGGCTGAGTGATCCTCAGTAGGGGGCCAGGACTGTCTTTATTGATAAGCTATGATTAAGAGGTAAGGAGATGGCTAAATGAAGGAAGAGGCTGGGAAGGGAACCGAGGAGGCTGGCTGGGGCGCCACCCCTCCCGGTCTCACAGAGGCAGCTGGCATTGATGCTTCAGAACCTGATAATGAGTGTCAGGGATCTGGAGGTCAATTGTTTGATCTCTATTGGGCCAGATATGCGATTTACCCAGGCCAAAGGATCTCTCCCATAGACCACGGTGTTCAGGCTATGTGGCAAAGGTCCCAAACTTCTGGCTCTCCCTCTTCCCCACTTTCCAGGAAAGAGCTCCTAAGTCAGATTTTCTATACCCCCCTCTCTCCTCTTGATACATTTCCTCCATGATCCTTTGTTCTAACTCAGTTTTCCCATCTCTTACTTGTCAAAGTTAGACACCCCCTCTCCACCCCCACAAACTCTTAGGAATAGAAGTCTAATGAGTCTAGACAAGGAAGACATGTACACAGTAAGGACCAAAGCCTTTGGGATGGCATTGGCTGCTGTTTCCGTGATGAAGAGCCAAACATCCCCACCTCAAACGTCTCTGATTGCATTTGTTACTGAGCTCCGGAGGGCATGTGGCTACAAATATTGTTTGGTTAGATGCAAATATGTGTGTGTGTGCATGTGCACATGCAAGCCAAGGTGTTGTACATGAAAGGCAATGAGATACAGTGAAGAGGGAGCTAGCTCAGGCTCTACCTGAGAGGAATACTGACTGTCTGTATGAGCCTCCATCACCTACCCTCTCAGTGCCCCAGGCATTCCCCTAAGACTGTATGATCAGCCTTGCAGAATACACAGCCATCATCACTGGTAGAGTTTCCTCGGAGGAAGATCCCTATAGCAATTGAATTGTGGGTCCAGTCCAAAAAGAAAAAATCCTTGTTAGACATGTGAAATGTTAAGTAGTTTAGGTCACGATCAACTTTTTGTGACCCCATTTGGAGTTTTCTTGACCACATTATTAGAGTGGTTCATTTCCTTCTCCAGCTCATTTTACGGGTGAGGAAACTGAGGCAAATAGAGTTAAGTGACTTGCTCAGGACCACACAGCTGGTAAGTGTCTCAGAGCCTCTTAATTACAGAGCCACAGTTTATCCACTGTGCTACCTAGCTGTCCTTGTACATGTAGTATCAGTGTTTATTTTTAAAATTTCATGATGTTAGTAAACTCAGAATTAAACAAGTCTAAACATTTCATTTCATGTCTTCAGAAGGACCTGAGGTCAGAGAGGTAGAGTGTGCCTTGTCCAAAGGTAAATGAGGGACGCAGCCCAAGACTTGACCTCAGGTCTCCAGGCCCCAAATTCAACATTCTTTTCATCACCCTATTTTGTGAATGTAATTGTATATACAAATATTTAGATTAGATGCAAATTAGATGCAAATAACCACAGATATGTATATGACTATATATGTGTGTATTTATAGCACGAATGGATATGTACATTTATGTGTGACATGTTTGTTGTGCGCTGTGTGCAATATTTGCAAATATGTGTATATTTATATGTCTATATGTGTATTGTGTTTGTACATGTGTATTTGTATTGGTTCATATTATTTGTATATCTGTATATGATGCAGTGGATATAGAAGAATCAGGAAGATTCATCTTGGGTTCAAATCTAGCTTCAAACATGATCCTGTGACATTTAACTCTGTTTGCCTCAGTTTCTTCATCTGTAACATGAACTGAAAAAAGAAATGTTAGTATCTTAGCCAAGAAGTATCAGACTCTTTGTTTTTTTTTATTTTAATATCAAAAATATTTACTAAACACAGAGTCTTAATTATCAATTAATCAATGGAAAGAAAGCCAGACGATTCTTTCAATTAACTTAAATGAGAGAAGTTACCACTATTTCTATGGAAGGAACCATGCATAGTATTCTTTGGGGTTTAGGAGGAGAGCATAGAGTCTAAAATATCATCTTGCATAAAACTGAGGGAGACTTTGGTACAGCTGGAAGCCATTTTTAGGGATAATGTCCTCCAGGGAAGTGTAGAATCTGGAGAGATTTGTCTGAAAGAGGAGTCTGGCCCCTTAAACTCACTAGAATATTTTTCCCCAAACCTTCATGGTCTGCTAGACCACAACCCTCTAAGAATCTCTGACCTCCTGATCCTGAGATAGATGGTGACTTTCAGGATGAGTTAGAAGTATCAGACTCTTTGTGACCCCATTCGGGGTCCTACACTACTAAAAATCACTGAACAATAACAAATGTGTATGGCTGAGGGTGTGTTTCTATGAGTTCTGGAGCTATCTAGAGGAATTTATCCAAGGCTAGAAAGAATTCTTAGCAAGTTGAGATTTAGCACTCCAGTTGGGCCAAGGGAGCTATTGGCTCAATGACTATGGGGATGCTCTGGGTGAGCTCAGGAGCAGGATCCCCCCAAGTTTGGATAAATGGCCCCCTCCTTTGCCTTTTGAAACCTACACAGATGGACACTCTCTGTCCCTTGGCCTCTAGTGACAGAGAAACCATCATTGAGGATGGAGAGCAGGGGAACAGAGCTCTATGACTGATAACTATGTTCAGTCAAGGTCTCAAAACATGCCATTCAGAGCTACTGGAGACCACACGCCTGCGTGAATCACCCGGAATTCAGCACGCCGGGCTATTTTCTGCCACTGTCTTGGGCTCTGTCACCCCAGCTGCAGGAAAACTGCTAGGTTGGGGTTGCCATGGTGAGACCCGGACACTGATTCCCCAAGACACATCCCTGCATTATCCCTGGTGGAGCACAAGCCTTTCCCAGCTGATCCTCCTAAAAGAGTGACTCATAGTTAAATATATCACCTGGCCTCTTAAACTGTTTGCTTTTCCCCAGCAGCAGGACATGGGTACGGGGAAAACTTTGGGGGGATCATGGAGATCAGAATGCCAAAGTCTCATCACTTTTCATTTGGCCTTTGCAGGAGGGCTAGCTCTGGGTCTCCCAAACCAACAATCCCTGCTCAGCCGCTCATTAACTATTATTAGTGTGACCTGGGCAAATCCCTTAACTCTTAGCGCAGTTATTCAGTTTCCTCATCCGTAAAATAGAGATTGAACTCTATGGCCTTTAAGGGTCTTTCTAGGCCTAAATCTGTGATCCTAATTATAGAGTTCTATAATCTTGCAACTGAAAGGGATCTCAAAAAGGACCCTGAGCAGGAATCTTTGTGACAGTTGGCTCTGAAGTCCAATTCTCGTAATCACTAGTTTGGTGATCTTGGATCTCAGTCATTTCTGCTCTTTACACTTCCTTTTCCCATCTGTAAAATGGGTGTTAAAGACACCAGATATTTATTAAATGCCTACTATTTACCAGGTACTATGTGAGGCACAGAGGATACAATGACACAAACAATATAGTGACTTTTTTTCTGTTTTTACATATCTGAGGCAAGATTTGAATTCAGGTCCTCCTGACTTCAGGACTAGTGCTCAATCCACTGTGCCATCTAGCTGTCCCTACAGTGTCTTCTTTCAAGGAGATTATGTTTATCTGGGAAATAAACCATATACACAGATAAATAAGTATTGAAAAGCACTCTGGATAGAGTGCTAGGCCTGGAGACAAGAAGAACTAAACTCTCAAAAATTTACTGTGAGATTCTGAACAAATCACTTTTAACTTCTGTTTGCCTTTAAACACTGATCAAAGGAAATGGCAAACTATCCAACATCTTTGCCAAGAAAACCCCATAGACAGTTGATTGATGGGATCATGAAAAGTCAGACATAATTGAACAACAACAACAACAAAAAGACAGATAAATACAAAGTAAAGAAGGAACAAGGATGAACAAATGAAGGATCAGGAGAAAGAGAAGCTGCCTGAGCTGTGCTCTGGAGGAAGATAGCGCTTTTTTAAAAAAAGTATTTTATTTTTCTAAATACATACAAAGATAATTTTCAATATTCACCTTTGCAATACTTTGTTCCAAACTTTTCTCCTTCTCTCCCTCCCTTCTCCCTCCCCAAAACAGTAAGCAATCTGGTATAGGCTAAACATGTACAATTCTTGTAAATATATTCCCATATTCATCATTCTGTGCAAGAAAAACCAGATCTAAAAGGGAAAAAAATACAAGAAAGAGAAAAAACAAGCAAACAACAACAAAAAGGTGAAAATACTTTGCTTTGATCCATATTCAGTCTCCATAGTTCTCTCTCTGGGTGCAGATGGCTCTCTCCATCCCAAGTCTCTTGGAATTATCTTGAATCCCCTCATTTTTGAAGAGAATCAGGTCCATCACAGTTGATCATTGTATAATCTTCTTGTTACTGTATACAATGTTCTCTTGATTCTGCTCACTTCACTCAGCATCAGTTCGTGTAAGTCTTTCCAGGCTTTTCTGAAATCAGTCTGCTTAGAAGACAGCATTTATAAGAGACAAGGTGAAGAGACGATACATCCCTGGCATGTAGTACCATGTTCACAAGGGCACCAAGGTGGAAGATGAGATGTCATGTGCAGAAAACAGCTATTGAGCTAATTTAATTGGAACAGAGGAAACATGAAAAAGAATAATACAAAATACATAAGGCAAGTTAGGTAGAAGTCAAATATTCAGGCTGATAATTTTATATTTTGTCTGAGACAATGGGGAATGACAGAAAAATTTTGAGTAGGGAAGTAATAGGAACAGGTTTGGGTTTTAGGAATATCATTTTGGCATCTGTAGGAAATGGATTGCAGAGGGCAGAAAGCAGAGACAGTGAGACTAATTAGGAGGCAATTGTAGGAGTATGAGCAAAAGGTAATGAAGACCTTCACTAAGATGGTGGCCATAAGAGTAGAGAGAAGGGAGCAGTTGTAAGAGATTTTGTAAAATTAGAATCAGTAAGATTTGATTTCTGATCAAATGTAGGAGTGAGTAAGGGTGATAATTCTCTTGGTGACTAGAAAAACAGCAGTACCCTCATGAAAGTGGGGAAATTTGATGAAGAATTGGTTTGGAAGAGGGAATGGGAATCTAATGAGTTCCATTTTGGAATTGTTGAGCTGAGATGTCTATCTACATTGTACTATTCAGCAGAAATTTGGTAATGCAAATATTTGCATCACTGACACCAGAGGGTGGTGATAAAATCACTTTGTGAACCTTAATGCTTTCTGTAACTGGAAACTCTCCTTTTATAACTCTTGTACATGTATACTCAGGTTCTGCTTGAAATCTTCCTAAAGAGCTTTGGGGGGAAGAGCCATGATCCAAAGAACTGACTATGGGTCCTGACTCACTCTTTCATTACCTGTTTACCCATCACCCAATCCATATACTAGGAGCAATTACTTCCTGCTGTTCAGGTCATTCTCCCTCCTTTCTCAAGGAGTTCAGTCCTTGGTTCACGGGCTTCTTCTTTTTCCTTGATCACTGCTTTCATACTAGGACTGAGGTTCTAAGTGTGGTCTAGGAGTTAAAATTATTTTTATAATAACACTAAATGTTTCTAATGTCCAATTCAAATTTCTAATTAGATTTTCTAACTTCTAATCTGGTAAATTGCTAATTTCTAATATGATTTTCTAATTTGTAATTTGGTAAATATGGATAACTATATCCAAATAAACATATTCCACATAAACAAAAGCTTGTTGGAGGGTCCTCAAAGAATATAATCGAGCCCTAAGACCAAAAAGTTTAAGAAACATCATGGTAGGGGATCTCATCAGACGCATAGATGTTCCATCCAACACTTTAGCCTCTCAGTCCCTTAGTCTCCTGAACTCCCATGAACCTCTCCTCTACCTCAGAGAGACACAGGATTGGCCACCCTCTTGAGCTCAACATTACCCATAGACATCCCACTTCCAAGATCAAGAATTCTGAAATACTCTTACCTCACCATAGCTTCTTATCATTACATCTCTCTCTACGTCTTACTCCTAATCCTGTCCTCATCCTCATAATGGCTGTCAGTCTCTTCATCTTTCAGTATTCTCCCAGGCTAACACCCCTGCTCTGGCTCCACATTTCTTCCCAATCTCAATCCTTTTTGTTATTGTTCAGCTCCTCATAAATGCATTTGGGGATTTTCCTACTAAAAGTACTGGAGTGCTTTGCCATGTCCTTCTCTAGTTCATTTTTCAGATGAGGAACTGAGGTAAACAGGGCTAAGTGATTTGCCCAGAGTCACAGGGCTAATATCTGAGACCAGATTTGAATTCAATAATGAGTTTTCCTGATTCCAAGCGCAGTGCTTTATCCATTGCACCATTTTATTGTCCCTCATTTTTTTTGGAGGCAATTGAGATTAAGTGACTTGCTCAGGATCACAGAGCTTTTAAGTTTTTGAGTTCAAATTTGAACTCCATTGCTCTACCCACTGCACCACCTAGTTGACCCTCAATGTTGACCTTACAGCTAATCAGTGCCCTTTATTCTTCAATCTCTTACCTCTCTGTCCTTTTGCCATTCATGCCTTACCAAACACCAACCCAGATTACTCCCACCATCTGCCTCCTCTACTCCTACTCTCCTGCTGCTGAACATAGCTAGAGGAAGTCACGTAATCATCTGCAGACTGGATTCACTACAAATGTATGTTATCTAATCTCAACCCAGTTGTCACTACAGCAAGGTAATCCTTTTTCTCCTCCCTAATTGAGTCTCTATTTGCACTTCCCACAGTGGTTGTTTCAAACTTTCTTTTCCCTTCCAACCTCCCACACTATCCACCCCCAACCTTCTCAGCTGAGGACCTGGCCTCATAGTTTATAGAGGAAATGGAGTTTGTTTTCAGGAGCTGTTTCTCTTCTCCGTATCTTGGAACTTGTAGATATCATCCCCTATTTTATCCTCCCTTATATTTTTATTTTAACCTTTGAGGAAGAGGTAAAGTTTCTCCTTCCTAAAGCCTTGATCTAACAACCTTGATCTAATCCTTCTCAAAGATAGCTCCCATAGTTATCTTTTCTCTTACTGATTAATTTCTGCTGGCTCCTTTTCTGATGTCTATAAACATACCTAGGCGACTATATTCCTTGTAAAACTTTTGATTTAACACTACAATCCTTCCAAGCTATTTTCCTTCAACTCCCTTTCAAAATCTATTCCTTTGGTTGATTTGTTGTCTGAACTTGGGGAGATAATGGAGCCTCAGTTGGCCCATGTGTGAAATGATGATAATATTTGCTTTGATGTCCTCTGAGACAGTGCTTTTTCTGAATCAGTAGCTTTCAAACTCTGTTAAGCAATAGCTATCAACTAGCTCACTGAGCTTCCCTAAGGATCTGAGCCAATCAACATGGTAGCAGGGAGAGTTTATGTAAGAATAGTTAAAACCAGCTGTTTATTGGTAAAGTATATACACAGAACAAACATGCTATTTTTTTGCTTGCAGTAACCCAACTACAACCTTAGGATCTCAACACTCCTAAAATATGAGATACACAATGACACAAGTATTATTGGACTTACACCAACCAAGAAGTTGCCCAGGTAGTATAGTAAGAGTTGGTGCAGTGGATAGAATGCTGAATAAAGAGTCAAGAAAAACTGAGTTTCACAAACTTATTGATTATTGTGACCCTAGGCCAGTCATTCACTGCCTCAGTTTCTTTAACTATAAAATGGGAATAATAATAGCATCTATCTCTCAGGACCGTTGCAAGGATCAAATTAAATAATATCTGTAAAGCATTTAATACAGTGCCTGGCACATAGTAGGTGCTTCATAAATGCTTGTTCTCTCCCACTTCAGGCATCACTTGAGACCCAGGCTATAAGGCTTGGTTTCCTAGGTTGCTAGGACCTGAATCTTTTCTTTGACTCCCAGTACCTGGAGATAGTCTAGTTTAATAGGAACTACTACATAGATGAAGTCTTGGCTAATCACTGCTAGGGAACCTGGTGCCATTATTTGTGTAAGCAATCCTGGGGATATAATAGGAAGGTGAGACCCACCATAATTCAGAGTCTGGAAATAGCCATGATTTGTTACATAGTTTGCTTGGACGAGGTCCCTGGGAACAGAACATTTATTCTCTCCCATCATAGAATTGTTATGAAGAAAGTGATTTATAATTTTTAGACTGCTTTAGAAATGTAATTCATTATTATTATTATAGTTACCATTCTTTGTTATCATTATCTAAGTTCCACTGATGGCTAGTTCTGATTCCTCAAAAATTCTAAATCATGGGAAGTGGAATCTGCGTCTCAGCAAAACTTACTCATTGGTCCTGCCCTCTGGAGCCAAGCAAAAGAAGGGATGCATTGTGGTGTGATGAAAGGAACATTGGATCTAAAGAGAGTCAGAAGATTTGGGTTCAGATCCTATCTTTGCTATTCACCAAGTATGTGACTGGACAATTCACCACATTTTGGATTTAGTTTCATTGCCTATAAAATCAATCAACAGGTGCTTATTAAGTGCCTATTAGCTACTGTAGGAGCTGTAATGGGTAAAGCACCAGGCCTGGAGTCAGGAAAACCTGAGTTCAAATTCAGCATCAGACACTTACTAGCCGTGTGACTCCGGGCAAGTCACTTAATTTATATTCCCTGTAACTCATCTGTAAAGTGGGGACACAGTGGAGAAGGAAATGTAAACCGCTCCAGTGTCTTTGCCAACAAAACTCCTCAGACAAGTCCACAGTGTCACAAAGAGTTGGACATAACTAAATGACTCAAAAACAACTAGGTATAGTGAATTGAGGATCCAAAAGTAAGAAATAAAGTAATTCTTGCTCATTAGAGTGCAAACTCTAATGGAGAAGACAATAGATTCATATATGAATATATAAAAAATAAATACAAGGTAGTCAGGGAAGTAGGATGTTCGTAGTTGGGGGAACAAAGATTTCAGACTATGCTTGAGTTTTATCTTGAATCAAATGGGGTATTCTATAGAAAGGGATGAGGAAGAGTTGCCTTTGTAGGGAGGAACATCAGGGAAGGAGATAGGAAGACAGAGGAAAAGCAAGACTGAATCACAATATAAGATATGAAGCATGGTAGAATGAGCCTAGAAAGAAAGCTAAACAGAATTTATATTTGATTTTTAGAGGCAATAGAAAGTTACAAGAGTTTAGTCAGTAGGGGGATGAGATGGTCAGATTTGTGTTTTTAGAAAATCACTATGGCAGCTGTGTAGAGGATAGGGACAGATTTGAGTCAGGAAAACCAACTAAGAACATAGGGAAGAGATCCCTGAATTAAGGGGGTGGGCTTAAGAGTAGAGAAAAGGTCCTGGTCTGAATAAGGAGATGGGACATCCCTGGCTAGAGAGACCTGCAGTTCTCTCCCACCCCCTTTTCAAGGCCCAGATTGAAAAGCTAACTCTCCAAAAAACCTCGATTCCATACCATTCCAGCCTCCAATGATCTTTCTGCTCCGAGACCCTCAGGCCAGATCTGCCTTGTTTACCATCCCTTTCTCCAGCATATGTTTATTTGTGAGACTACAGGATCTCTTAAGGACAGGGCCTATTCAAGTAATTTAAATATCAGACCATAGTTCATTAGAACTGGTAATCCAACCACCTTGTTTTGCAACTACAATAATTCAAAAAAAAAAGTGACTAACCCAAGATTTTTTCAGAAACAACATGGCAAAAGAGAGATGGTTTTGGAATCAGGAGTCAGTGGATCTGAGCTTCATTTCCAGCCCTAATCCTTGTTAACTATGTAACTCTGTTGAGTCATTTAAGCCCTCTTTGCCTCAGTTTCTTCATGTGTAAAATGGGTATAATAATGCCCCCTTGAAAGGCTGTTGATAGAGACCTGGCCATAAGTCAAGTAGATCAGGATTCAAGTTGTTGGGGGAACATGCTGATTATGTGACCCTGGACAAGTCATTTAATTTGTAAGCATCCCAGGCAATTCTCTAAGATTATACATTGCTAAGAAGGTACCAACTTGCATTGGTGGATAGAATTTTTCACCAGGAACTCCCTATGCTGATGTAATTTTAAGTCCCATTAAAAAAATACTTCATATTCCACCCACGATGCACCTCACAGGGTTATGAGGAATGTGCTTTTTAAACCCAAAGGCACAATAGAAATGTGATCTGCTTATGGCTACGGCTATGATTACCAATAATACTGCTATTCTCATACAAGAAGACATTGGCTGAGGCGGGTCCCTGACCTACTCCAAGATTCCTTCAGGACTGGAAAGATTTCAAAGAAAAATTTCCAACAAGATCAGTGATTTCAGCTTACTAAGCATGTATTAAGTACCATTGAGGCGAATGTGTGGTACAAGAAAAAAGCACTGGGTTTGGAGTCAGAAATGTTTAATTCCTGCTTCAGACACTTACTAGCTTGATGAGCCTGGGAAGTCACTTAACTTCACTTTCTTTCTCTATGAAAAGAGTAAATTGGACTCAGTGGTCGCTAATATCCTTCCCAGTATCCTTCCTTCTATAATTCTATGAGTTACCTACTGTGTACCAAGGACCACATTTGGCTCTGAGTAAAATACAGAGAAATATAAGACTCAGCATCTGCCCTAATGCAGTTCACAATCTGATTGGAAAAAGACAATACATACACAAATAACTATACGTAAAAGCTGATTATGGTAAAGGCATGAAAGTTACAAAGCATTTATGAGGGGTCTGAGGAAAGATCATTTCTTAGGAAGGGGACCCAGAAAGGCTTCCTGGAAGAGCTGCTATAGGAGCTGAGCCTTGAAGGATGGATGAGGATGAAAAAAATTTCAATAGGGGTTGGTTTTAAGAAATCACATTTGCAAAAAATATATTAAGTAAAAAATAAAAAAGGCACATTCCAAGTATAAAGAATGAATGCTCTAAGACATAAAGAATTACTTTGGATTCTAAGGAACAGAGATAAGAGAGGAGTAGATAAGAAATGGTGAGTCATCCAATCGGGATTTGAGGGGGAATGGTGTGAGAACAGGTCAGAAAGGTAAGGTGGCCTAAGATTGCGGAGGGTCTTGACTAGTGCTTGAGAAGTCTGAACTTTAATCATTGAGCCAATAAAGGACTTTAAGCAGAGGAATGATGGGAAAACCATTTTCTAAAGGTCACCAGTGTTTTTTTTTTAATGATTTATATCATAAATTTAATCATCTCAATAGAAGAAATCAATCAAAAGAAAGAAAACCACATGCAAGGTTATAAACTATAAACCATTTACAGTTTGCTGGAAGGAAATAAATGTTTAGTTTTTTTAATGGACTTGTCATGTGATGAGAGCAAGGGGTAACCTTGAGGTAGCCCGCAAGTTTCGCTTTATCCACACAATATCAATAGCATGAAAAGATTATACTGAGTGGACCTTCTCTAATGAATGTATAGGAAGATGTAGATGATAGCTATATGATAGGGGTAAACAAGGATGAATTACTATGCATTGTTGGAAGGAATACTCACATTGCTTAGATCCAGTGGAATATTAGGTTTTATATATATATATATATATATATATATATATATATATATATATACACTCATACATATATATACATAAATTCATATACATATACAAGAACATACAAAGATATATAGATATAGATGTAGATATAGATATAGATATAGATATAGATATAGATATAGATATAGATATAGATATAGATATAGATAGATATGACCAAGGGTTTTCCCTACTTTTATATTGTTTCTCCCAGACATGCTACTCTGTATTTAAAATTCTCTGTGCATTCCCATAGTGAAATCAGAAAAATCTAGGCTTAAATCCTTGCCCTCCTATTAACTACTTATGTGATTTGGCCAAATCTCCTTTTTTTCTGTGCCTAATTTTCCTTAACTACACACAAAAAAGTATTAGACTAGATAGCTTCTTAAGTCTATTTCAGCTTGGAATCCTGTAATACGATGATCCTGCTTTCTTTATATTGTTTATATTTATGATTAAGTCTGTAATATTGGTAAAGGGAACTCTCCAATGAGGAATCTTCCTCTATTGCAGGTTGACACCCTTCTGTAGACTCTTTAGAACTAGAAGCTGCCTTGAGTTCTAGGAGTTTAAGTGTCTTGTACAGGGTCACACAACCATCATGTGTCAGAGACTGGACTGGCCTTTTCTGCCTTTCAGGCAAGTTCTCTGTCCACCACCTTGTGCTGAATCTTGCCATTCTAGCAACATGATGATGTTCCGTAGTGTTGCTGTGCCATAGCCATTCCCCATATAAGCCATTTTTGCCATAATCAAAGTTACCAGTTTCTTTGAGAGAGGTTTCCTCGAAAAGCCCACTTCCTGGTCTCCAGGGAGCCTGGTGTGATTCATTTGTGCACAGCTCAGGCGAAGGTTCACCAGCCTTTGGGACTTCTGTTTTTACGAGGGCCCAAGAATGCAGACCTCAAGGTCTGGAGACCTTCCAAGAAGGAACACTTTAACTGTGTAAAGTGAGACATAGCTATAATCCACAAATATGGCACAAGTCTCCCCAGCAAGTCACACTGTTGGCTGTCACCAACTGTTGAATGTTGTCTGGCAAAGAAATGCTCATCATGAATCCAGCTTTATTCTTCTCCAGTGGCCGAGCTGTAGACCCGTATTTATCTCTGTATTTGACTACCTTAACAAGAAAGTTGATAGACCAGGACCCTTTGGAGATCTTGGCTAAGACATTTTTATTTCCTTTGCTTGAGGGAGCATAGAATAAAGTATGAGGAGCCAGATCCCGGTCCCAGCTATACCATGGATGTGCTGTGTGTTCTTAGGCCAGATTACTTAACCTCTCTGAATCATACTTTTCATCTGCAATTATCCTGCCTAGGTTACATAATTACTATGAGAATCCATTGAGATAACTGATGAGAAAGCACTTTGAACCCTTTAGAGTACTATTCAAATAAATTATTTATTATTATTATTATTAGCTCATTGTGTGACCTTGGGTAAATTTACCTTCACTTTCCAATTTATATTTTCCATTGCTGTAAGATGAGAATACTTAACGTCCTATAACTTTATATCATTAGAGAAGTAGGTGGGCTAGGGAAAAGCATGCTGGTCAAGATGCAAGTCCTTATATTGGAGGGCTTCTGAGTATAGTCACAGGGCAAAGGAAAAGGACAGACCTATAGAACCTCCATCTGGCTTGGGGCCTCTGAGACATGATGAAGGATTTGGAGACCACATCATATGAAGATAGTTAAAGACATAGAGGAACTGGATATTTCTTTTTAAGTATTCAAAAAGTTAACACCTGGAAGAATGAATTGTTCTGACTTCAGAAAGCTGAGTAAGGAGCAAGTGAGGCAGATTTAGGCCCCAGGCAAATGAAAACTTTCTAAGGCATGGAGCTGACCAAAATAGAACTATCCTATAGAATGTAAGCTCCTTGAGGGCAGGAATTGCTCAAGCATCCCTACATGGTTTGTAAGTGTAGTTTCCAAAGGCTGTAATGGAGATGTTTGAGTTGGGAATGTTGTAGAGTGTATTCCTGCTTGAATAGGAGTCTCATTGGCTTAGATTCTATGGTTTATAATCTTGTATCCCAAGAGCCAAGACCCTGTGGAATTTTACTTTAGGAATTGATCTGTGAGCCAGAAATCCCCCTGATCTAGTTTGTTTGGTTGTCAAGGGACACTGGCCTGGTTTGCTGCTTTGCTGACTTGATATCACTAGGAATCCTTAGATTAGCCAGTGGCAGCTGCCTCTCATTTCCAGCATCTCCTTACAAAGTGCTTTCCTCATTGAATTTATTATAGTGCTCTTTGTATCTTGTACCAGACATTGATAGGGAGAGGGGAAGAAGAAGGAGGGGCTAGACACGATGCCCTTCTGGTCTCGGGGGACTCACAGTCTTGTGAGGAAAAAGACTTAGGAAGTAATTAGAGACTAATGGAAGACAGCTTATGCTAAATGTTATGTAAGTGACAGAAAGTGGAGGCTGTACGAGTTGGGGGATGTAAGAGAAATTCCTGTGGGCCAGTGGTCAAGGAAGATTTCCTGGAGCAAGTGGGATCTTAACTGAGTCCAGAAACCCTGGTTGCTTGACCTCTGGATAAATAATCATTTGCCAGGCAAATCAGTTCTTAACAAATAGGAAGGATTTTGAGTCAATGAGCATTTATTAAACATTTACTATGCGTCAGACACCAACTATACTAAGTGCTGGGGACCCAAAGAAAAGCAATTATGGTCCCTGCCTTCAAGAAGTTCACATTCTAATAGGGGATACCAATGGTAGCCCAGGTACAGAGAAGATCTACATGGTGCAAATGGAAGGGAATCTATGGTAAGGAATGGGGGGAAGGAAGAGAGATTAGGACTCTGTGAACATCTGTTTGCAAATAATGTTATAATATAATGCAATCAGTGGAAATGACATTAAATAATAGCATTATTACCTACTTTGCCCTCCCTATGTCCATCTTCCAAGGACAGGCCTTAGCGCAGAGGGGTTCAACAGAAGAAGGCTAAACACAGTAATGGCTTTTTTTGGACACAGCAACTCTTAGAAAAATGTGAGGAGCTATAATTTCTGTCACTAGAGGGAAGACCCATGCCAGTGAAATCATGGATCCTTAAAGTATTGTCATATAGATATGAAACAATTCAATTTTGGAATTGGCTCAGAGAATGGGTCTGAGGTTTTTGTGCTGTGGAAAAAACAAAGTCCTGGCAGAAATCCCTACTGCTTTTGCCCACCACACCCACCCAAATAGGAGGAGGAGATGAATGAATGAATGAATGAATGGAGTCAATATAAAGCATTTTCAAGTGCTTACCACTGTGCACAAAGCATCAGTCAAAAAAGTAACAGTCCTTAAAGAGGCTCATATTCTAATGAGGGATACAACATATATAGAAGGTTTTAGCTGCAAATCAGATGGAAAAGTTCATGGTCTTTAGGGAGCAGGGACAAAGTAGGTAATAATGCTCTTAATTAATGTCATTTCCACCAATCGCATCATATCATAAAAATCATTCACAGACAGATGTACACAGAATTCTCATTAATCAACAAGCATTTTTAAGTACCAACTGCCTTCCAGATATTGTGTGAGATACTAGGATACCCATAACAACAAAAAGTCACGTATCTACAAAGATTTGCAATTTTCAAGTTTCTCTCCTCTGATGCAAGTATTAGAAGGTCCATTTTACAGATGAGGAAACTGAGGCTGAAAAGCTAAATGACCTCCCCCCCCCCCCAATCTCAAGAATCAACCCTTGCACAGAGGTAATCTGTTAACTACTTCTATGGGTGGTAGTTGGATGGTAACTGCCTCCTTAACAGCCAAAGTTACTGAAGATTCAGAAAATAAAGTTCTTGCTTCCAAATCATGGATGTTGTCAAATAGCTCAAGATCTAAAATTCATATGGTAATATTAATGGGAAAGACAATAAAGGAGATGCTTAGCTGTTGCACTCAGAGGTTCAAGGAGGGACTGGATGGCCTCTGAGATTCCTTTCAGTTCAGATCTACAATCCTGCTTCTTTGAGTTCATCTCTCACTTCTACTGCATATTACCACATGTGATTTTGAATGTACAACTCTCCTCTATGCCTCAGTTTATCCATCTATAAAATGAGTTGGGATGGATAACCTCTATCATTATTGAACTCTTTCGTTAGATATTTGGAATTTCTTGGCAAAGATGCTGGAGTGGCTTACCATTTCCTTCTGCAGCTCATTTTACAGATGAAGAAACTGAAGCAAACCGCTTAAATGATTTGTCCAGGCTCACTCAGGTAGTAAATGAGACAAGATTTTAATTCAAGAAAATGAGTCTTTCTGACTTTAGGTCTAGCACCACCTAGCTGCCTGCCTTGACCTTAGTTGGGGGAGAATGACATGAAATCATAGACTTCTGAAATACTGATAGCAAACCATAGAATTCTGGAATCTCCTTGGAGAAAACCAGGAACCTCTCAGTAGGATCCCCGCCACATGTCCACCTCCCTGCTCAGAATTACCCTCTCTCAGAATGAAGGAACAAGTTAATGGTAATGTTAGCTAATACAACCGGGTCAGTGGAAGAACCTGGATTCAAACCCAGGGCTTCTCCTCTTAAAGCCAAGTCAATAAGCATCTATTGAGGGTTTATTATATGCCAGGCTTTGTGCTAAGTTCTAAAGATCCAAAAAAGATAAAGGGTCTATACCCTCAAGGCGCTTACAGTCTAATAGGGGAAATAACATGCAAACAACTTTAAACAAACAAAAAAAGAGTATAAATTGGAGATAATCTCAGAGAAAAGATACTAACATTAAGGGGATTTGGAAAAGGTCTGCAGAAGATGAGTTTTGAACTAGATCTTAAAGGAGGCCTGAAAAACCAGGAAGTAAAGATAAGGAGGGAGAATAGTCCAAACAAGGGGGCAGCCAGTGAAAAGGTTCAGACAGAAGATAAATTATCTTGTCAGGAAGCTAGAAAAGCTGAATCTTATGTGCAAGAAGGGCAATAAAATATAAGAAAATAAGAAGCTGGAAAAGTAGAAAGGGACCAGGTTATAAAGAGCCTCAAAAACCTAACAAAAGATTTTATATTTTATATTTTAATATTTAATTAAATATTATTATAATCCCTATATATTGTTTTACTTTTTAATTTATTTATATTTTATGTTTTATCTTGGGGGTTACTTCTTGTAGTTGTTTGTCCTTCCTTCTCAAAGTGTTCATGACATGCAAGTGAATTGGATCAAAGTGAGGGAACACTGTGCTAGGCCACTTGCCTCTCTCCTCAGGAGCCTGTTATCAGGAGATAACAGGAGTCGCTGGAGTTGATTGAGTTTCAGGAAGCAGGGGGCAGAGTTTTAATATGTCGGGACTTGTAATTGAGGAACATCACCTACCTCAGCTGAATAGATGATGGACTAGTATGGGGAGAGATTTTGAGTCTTTTTCCATTGTAACCCCATGACTTCAACAGTTAGATCTATTTACTAGGCAAGGCAAGTTGCCCAAAGCCTCAAAATTTAGTTTTCCCCTGGGATGGACCAAAGAAGTTCCCTGGGCAGAGAGCAAATTTTATTCATTGTAGAGCATGGTTCTTTGTGAACTTGAATTAGAAGGAATTCCCAGCCAGCAAGACAGCACAGAGCATGACCTGCGTTCCTGCTAAAGGTGAAAGGCCATGCATGGAGGCCGGGTTGGAGAAGAGGAAGCAGAATCTCAGGGATTACACTCTCAGTTCCCTGAGAGAGTCCATTATCTGACCTTCCAGGTCACCTCTGTATGTACTGCATATGCAAACACATATACTTCCACAAATAATTAAGAAAAACAATATGGAAAGAGCATTGACTTAGGAGACTTAGGAGAAAGGTAACAAGCATTTATTCATTACCTGCAATGTGCCAGGCCCTTGGAATCAGAAGACCTGGAATCCATAGCAGCTCTAACATTTCCTGGTTGTATGACCCTAGGCAAGTCACTTTATCTATTTGATATAATAGAAGAAAAACAAACAAACAAACAAACAAACAAACATCAGACTTGGAGTTGAAAGATCTGGGTTTGAATTTCAGATCTAAGCCTGATTCTCCTACTTACTACCTTTGTCAACACATTAGTCACAAGCATTTATTAAGTACCTTAATAATTAAGTACAAGTATTGAGTACAAAAAACACAGCTCCTGCCCTCAAAGAATTCACATTCTAGTGGGGGAGACAATATAATAAATATGAACACATGAAAACTAAGCCTCAAAGTCCATTGGGATGAATTCTCTCCACTCTGAGATTATTTAGTCCCCTGTGCCTAGGAAGAGACTGAAGTTTTTGAGAGGAGGAGAAAAAGATCTTAGGTTCTTCTGGCTTCCAGCTTTGAGAGAAGATGTGCAATGTCAACGTCTCTTCAGGTTGCTGAACGGAGAAAAAAACACTAGGAAGAAACTGACATGAAAGGAGCTGATAGTCTTCATCATGTCCCTATTCCCAGCTTGTTGCATTAAAGATTTGGGGGAATTTTCCCATTAGGTGAGATTTCACACACACACACACACACACACACACACACACACACACTCTCTCACTCTCTCTCTCTCTCTCTCTCTCTCTCTCTTCTCTCTCTCTCTCTCTTTCTCTCTCTCTCTCTCTCTCTTTCTCTCTCTCTCTCTCTCTCTCTCTCTCTCTCTCTGTGACTCTGGCTCTGGCTCTCTGTCTCTGTCTCTCTGTCTCTCTCTCTGTCTCTCTCTCTCTCTCTTTCTCTCTCTGTCTCTCTCTCTCTCTCTCTCAGCTATTTTGCTCCCAAGGGCTTGGTCCTTCAATTTTTATTGTATATATTCTCATATGTATACTTACTCTAATTTCTGTTTTGCTATCACTTACATAAGTGGATTTATTTGTTATTTGACATATGTGATTATAGAAGAACTGGTATTTGGGGGGAAGGATAACAAGCCTTGGATAACAAGACCCTTAGGTCTAGGGCTTTCCCATGTAGAATATAATCAGGGACAAAGCTAAAAATTGTTTTAACTAGACTAATAATATTTAAGTAGATAGATATAATTCTATTTCAACACTCCCTCTAAGGAGAGCCAATCAATAAGGTCCTTTCCAGAACTAAATACAATTATCCCTTTTGTGCTTCAGTTTCCCCTTCTGAAAAATGGGGGTGATCATATTTGAACTACTTATCCTATAGGATTGTTAAAAGAAAAATAATCTATAAATTAGAAAGTGCTACAAAAATGTATGTTATTACCTTTAATATTATAGGGCCCATCTTTTCAGGCATTGTTTTTCAGAAGCCCTGGAACAATACATAAATGTAAGTCTACTTCTATGGCATGTCAAAGGTCAAAAATATTTTTGAAAAACATATGGGATTTATTGGAGAATAACAGCACTTAAGAGAATTAAGAGGCAATGGGAGGAAGCAAGGAGAAAGAGAAAAGAAATCCTAATGAACTGAAGTTCATTGCTGTTGTAACAATGGTTAATATTTACACTTCTATTGTGAAAAGAAATAGTCAATTAAAGTTTTTTATGTCTTTGAATATACTTCAATGTCTAGCAGTGTTCTGAATATAAGAAAAGCTTAATAAACTTTTGAAGAAAAGCAAAAAGGGAGAAGGGAAAAGAGAAAAGAAAAGGAAGATAATTCTCTAAGAGCCTAAGTCCCTGTTATGAAATCCAAAAATGTATGAAATTCAAACATACTTGTGGAAATACAAACACACTTTTATTTATTTGCATACACAAATACCAATAAATGAAAGCCAGATGATTAACTGTGACAGAGAAAAGCAAAGCAGACCTCAGTTAATTAATTGGCAGCTTGTTCTCTGTTACCCTTCATTTGTTTGGTCTTTAACTCTGACACTGCTAGGCAGGAGAGAAGGGAGGAAAGAGTTTCTAAAGGGAAGACACTAGAACTTTTGGAAATCTTCAATTGGTTTAGGAAAGGAATTGGGCCGATTGGAGAGTCTTCTACCTCTTAGAAGGATGGGCTAGTTTTTCCTCAGGCACACCTCTTGGAAAGGATGCCTTCTTCCCTCTGAATGTAAGGAAAAGAGGGAGGAGACAGCCTCCTTGGGCAGCATTTCCCATTATGGGATGAAAAAATTACCTAATAGCTTCATTTTATTCAGGCCTCAGCTCTTCAGAGAGCCAAAGAAGCCAGAGGCCAAAATTATTTTAAGGAGGATGGGAAAATGCTGAAACTGAGGTGGGTTAAGACTAAAATATCTGTTCCCAATTCCCCAAAGGCCCCCATATTGTGCCCTTGGCCCCAACCAGGCCTTCTGTACAGGAAAGCAGAGATATAATTACCCTTTATATTCCTGCAATGCACTGAACTTTCCAAAACCCTTTCATATCTATTATTTTTTTTAAGTTTAATAACAACAGCTTCATGTGGGAAGCAAGCAGTTGCTGCAACCTCCACTTTACAGCAGGGGAAACTGAGGCCCGCAGAAAGAAAGCAAAGATTGAACCTTCAAGGCTAGCAAATGGTGGGTTTTAGTGAATATGATTGCTCAGGAACCCCATTTTGGACAGGCTACTTTAGTGTCAGAGCCTTCTCTAGGGAGCTCTAGGAGCAGCAAAGGAGAGTGCTAAAAATCAGCTAAGTACCCCCTAAGCACCTCTACAGATAAATCTCCAAAGCCCTTAGGGAACCACTCCACAAGAAATCACTTTGCAATGGCCAAATACAGGATCAGAGACTGTCAGGGCTGGAAGAGGTCAGAATGATAAATGTCCACTGAAATGGACCTTAGATCATAGACTGTGGATCTTAATAATAATAGATGGTGTTTATGCAGCACTTAAAGGTTTATAAAGTGTTTTATTATAAGTTATTTTGCCATCACAACAACCCTCTGGTGAGGGAAGTAGACACTACTGTATGTATTTTGCAGATTGAAAAACCCAAATCTTGGAACTCATGACTTGCTCAAACTTACACTGTTCATTAATGATGGAGGAAGGATTCAAACCTGGGGCTCCTCACTGCTAAATCAATGTTATTCCTATTATATTCCAATTGTCCAAGAAGGGACCTTAGAACATTGAATGTCAGAGCTGGAAGGAACTTCAGAGACCTTCTAGTTAAACTCTCATGTTTCCATGGCCAAAGAATGATCTTTGTTCCAGAAAGGTCAGAGCAGAAGTGGTTAAAAAGGTATTGATGGCAAGAGAAGGAGAAAGATAATTAGAGACATCTCTTTGCCCTTGATGAATTCAAGTCACCTGGCTATTTGAACCACGTCTTCAAGAACTGGCCAGTGTGATAGCTGATCTAATGTCAAAGGTATTTGAAAGGTCATGGAAAGAGGAAGATGTAATACAGAAGAAGGGTATATGTTGTCCCTGTTTCTAAAAAACAAAAAAGAAAGAGTCCAAAAACTTACAAACTATAGTCCAGTGAGCATGACTTCAATCCCTAAGATAATTCTAGAACAAATCATCTCTAAAGAGATGGTCAGTGAACATCAAGGAAAAGGATGTGATAATTACCCCCCCAAAAAAACAACCAACCAACCAAACCTTCCAAAAACATGATTTCATCCAGCTTCAATAAGAATAGGCCATATCAAATTAACTTTATTTCCCTTTTTTGATAGAATTATGAAACTGGCAATATGAAACATGGTATAATTGTCAGACCAATATTTAAATGAACACTGGACCAGAATTTAGAAATACCTGGGAGATAAATCACATTGGTGCAATGCATTTGTATGTACTAAAGAGAGCAGAATAAAAAAAAATTATTTCAAAATAAAATATCTGCTTACAATGATTTGTATTTAAAGCTCATTTGGACAGATAGGAGAAATTATATTAAAGTAAATTTTTTTTTTAAAATTCTAATGTCAACTTATATAATTGATCTACCTGGTATTTCTAATGTTGAGCACTTACTATGTGCTGGGAATACCAAAAAAGTAGAAAATAATTCCTGCTCCCAGAGAAATTGCGTACTAGTGAAGACTTGACTTAGACTGAGTGCTGGCCTTAGAATCAGGAAGACTTGAAGTTCAAGTCCTGCCATTGATACCTACTGTCTATTTGATCCTGGACAAGTCACTTACAATTAAAAGTAAAAGTAACAAAAAAGGTGTCAATTTGCACTGATAGAGGTTATTTACCAGGAGCTCACTCAGCAATTAAATCAGCAGTTCTATCTTAAAAAAACAAAAAACAAACAAACAAAAAAAAAACCAACCACACCGAAAACATAAATAATTAAATCAAGAAATGATTCAGCTATATTTGGTTTGTTAAATTTATCAAAGCACTTAATAAAGTACCACATAATATTTTTGTGGGAAAGGTGGAGAAATGTGGGCTTGACAATAATACAGTTAAATGCATTTGGAACTGGTTAAATGACCCTACTCACAGAGTTGTTAATGGTTCAATGTCGACTTGGCAGGTCTCCAGTGAGGTGTCTCTTATGCTTAGCCCTAGGTGTTCTTTAACATTTTTATCAATGGATTGGAGAAAAGGAGAGATGCCATGATTATCATTTAAAGATGTCACAAAGCTAGGAAGGACTCTTCCTCTTGATGGAGAGTCAAATCCAGAAAAGTTTTTGACCGGCTAGAGCAATGAAATAATGAATGAAATAAGATGAAATCCAATAAAAATAAATATAAAGTCTGACATGGGTTCAAGAATTAATTTTACAAGTTCAAAGTGAACTTGGTTTAGCAGCAGTTGATCTAAATAAAATCTGCAGGTTTTCAACGGAAAGTTTCAGTTTTCAACTGAAAGTTGAGTATGAGTCAGCAGTGTGTTGTAGCCGCCAAAAAGCTGATGTGATTTTTTGGGGGCTGCATTAAGAGAAACATAGCTTCCAGAAATAAGAAGGTGTTAGTCCCATTGGATAATACCCCAAAAACACCATTTCTGGATTGTATCATTCCACTCTGAGTGCCACAGTTTAAAAAGGATATTAATGAACTGGGGAGTTTCCAGAGATGGGTAACCTTATATGAGGATCAATTGGGGGGTGGGAAGAATGGGAGGTGTTTTGCCTGGAGAAGAGAAGGCTGGGGGTAGGGATGGAGGGGAGGGACTATGATAGTATCTTCAAGTATATGAAGGCCTGTCTTATGGAAGAGGGATTAAATTTGTTTTATTTAGCCACAGAGGAAAAAATTTAGGAGGAAGGGGTAGAAATTGCAAAGAGGCAAATTTTCAACTTGGTGGTAAAGGAAATGGCAAACCACTCCTGTATCTCTGCCAAGAAAACCCCAAATGGGGTCACGCAGAGTCACACACGTCTGAATCAGCTGAACAACAACAGTACAAGTTTCGTTTAGTACCTCTCCCACTCTTCAGTGCAGGCTATCCAAAAGTGGAATGGGCTACCTAGAAAAATGGCGGCTTCCCCTTTTGTTGGAGATACTTCAGCAGATGCTAGATAAACACTTGTTGAGTGTGTCATAGTGGTATATGGAAGGCACAAAAACAGAGAGTATTGAAGTGGAAACTGGGGGAACCTGGTTTCTAATCCATTGTCCTGGAGCTTATTATTTTCCTTTCCAGATGGTAGTTTCCTCAGCTCTAAGATGAGCTGAATCATACTGGGGTGTTGGTGGTGGACTAATGCTCTACTCTCCCCTTGTCCTTCACTTAGCCAACAGTCCTTCCCAACATCTCAGAGATGGAGCCTGTGAAAGGAAGGAAGCTGTATTTAGGGATAGGGATAGGGATAAAGGTCATCTGATCCACCCATCTCTTTTGAAAGAAGAGGAAACTCAGGTCCAGAAAAGTTCATAGGATAATAAAGCATGTGATTTATAATTTATAATATTAGAGTACGAAGAAACTTTAAAGGTCACCTGGATTTGACCTTCTCATATTACAGAAAAGGAAATTGAGACCCAGAAATCTAAAATAATTTATTCTAGATCATACAAGTAGTAAACAACAAATCTGAGATTTGAATGAAGGTCCTCTGACTCCAAATCAGGGGTTTATCCCACTACATCATGTTGTTACTGTAATTAAAAGTCCTTCTTTGATAAAAATCCTTGCTGTATCTCATCATAATTTCTTTCAGATCTAATCTGTTTATTTCAGGGTCACTCATTTGGATGTCTGCCTAAGGAATAGCATCCCCTCCTCACCCTCCATCCCTTGCCATTCTGAGCCACAAAACCCTCCAGCCTGGGCAGCCCGTGACTCTAACATTGGAAAATTGACATGGTGGATAAACATCCTATTGGTAATAGGATAATGAGGGCTCCCAGGAGTTGGGCAGCCACAGAGCCTGTCAGTCAGGGAGAGGCTGGAGGCAAGCTCTGCAGGCTTCCACAGGCTTTGCCAGGACTGAAAGCTGGCTCAGCACCCATGCTTGGCCCAGGTCCCCAGTGTATGATCTTCACTAAACTCTAACCTCTTCTTTCATCCCTAGGGGTTCTTGGTTCCTTCCTGGAAGCCACCCTCTCTCCCCCATTTAGGACAAGAGGCAAGGATATCCTAAAGCCCGAATATACCAAAGAGCATCCTTCTCCCCTGGGTCCTGAGCTAAAATTGGCTGCGGTAGAAACAGGGATTTAAAATCAGAGCCATGCAAAGGGTGTGGCTACCGTGGCCGTGACCAGAGGCTAAGGACCAAGGACGGGAGAGCGCTAAATGAAAACTTGTACAGTTGTTGCTCAGTTGGTTCAGATGTGAGTGACTCTGCGTGACCCCTCTTGGGTTTTCTTGGCAGAGACACTGGAGTGGTTTGCCATTTCCTTCTCCAGCTTATTTTACTAATGAGGATCTGAGGCAGACAGGGCTAAGTGATTTACCCAGGGTCACACAGCTAGTAAATATCTGAGTTTGTACTCAGGTCGTTTTTGGCTCCAGGTCTACTCTCTCCACCATTCCATCTAGCTGCTCTCCATCTCTTACAGTGTATATCAAATGTCATTGGAAGAGTCAAAGAACATTGGGGAAAGGGGAACAAACATCGATCTAGAATAGGAAAACACGGGTTCTAATTCTACCTCTTAGTCTTAGAAACCGGTGTGATTTGGAGTTAATTCTTCTAAATGTCAGTTTCTTTATCCACAAAACAAGAGTGTTTGGCTACATGAGATCTGATATTCCATGCTTTAATGGACAAGGTATGCTGGAGTAGCTCAAATTGCTCATGGGAATCAAAAGTTAAATTTCTAGAGTGAGCATTTATCTCTCCTAAATTGGCAAATGCTACAAATCAGGGATTCTTTTACTCTGTTGATTGTCTAGACTTAAGCAAGAGAGAAAATGTTAAAGTGTTATGAATACTTTTTCTTTTTTTTTCTTTTTCTTTCTTAGTTTTGTTTTTGCCTTTTTTTTTTTTTTTGGCTGATCTAGTTATAAAGCATTTACCCTGCATACTCCTGGACTCTGACACCTTTAATATCCCTTTTAACTCTAATTTAGTATCATAATATACCATTGTTCCATGTTCTAAAATACTCTGATAGTCTATGTTCTCATAGTCCTTCCATCTCTTATATTCTCCTAATTATATATCTTCTTATCCTCCCTATAGTATGAGTAAGTCAGCTCCCCTCAATCCTGCATATGTCCAAACAATCCCTCCCCAACCTGGTCAACTTCCCCCAAGTGGAAAGAACCCCTATGTGCAGAATTCATTTGGGTGACCCAGTTGCTGTCTCAAGGTGGTTGTCTGGGTTATCTTTCTTCACCTATCCTCAGTTTCCTGCATTGAGCTGTCTCTGTCTATAAATGCCCATTTTCCTTGCCCAGAGATACCAAAGAAAGAAATCAGGAAATAATAATACATTAACACTGGAAGGGACCTTAGAGGTGAAGTAGTCTAATCTACTCATTTTATAGAGGAGGAACCTGAGACCCAGAGAGGGCCAAGTATCTGACTTTTCCAAGATAGCACAGCTAACTGGGGGCAAGGGACTTGACCCTAAGACTCCTGACATCCCAGCAAATAGTCTTTCCAATATACCACTTCCCTCCCTATCCCTGATCCTGGGCTGTCTTACTCCCTCTTCCCCAAACCCAAGGGATTTAAGTAATTAATCTTACCAAGTTCTACAGAGTTCATCTCCTCCTACCTCCTTGCTCTGGGACTGCTGAAGGACAGTTGGGGATAGGGATAATAGGATCAACTGCTGCTATATACAGCTGCCTAAGCCTAGTCATGGGCCTTCAGGCCACCGGATGGTCGCGTCAAGGGATCTCCCCCGGTTGGCAAATGATGCAAGAGGCGGCTGGCCAGAAGCCGAAAGAGTCTGTCCCAAGGGCACTCCGGACAGACCCAAACAAATCAAATGGAATATTATTCCTAGGCCTCTTCCGGCTCTGACATTATCAATCAATCAGTCAATCAGCAAGCATCAATTAAGTGTCTATTCTGTGCCTGGCTCTGTATTAGATGCTAGGAATGCAAATAAAAAGAAACAATGCCTATTTGCAATCAACTTGCATTTTATCAGGGTGACAATAAGGAGATTTATGGCAATCTATTATCTTTTCATTTCTATCCATGTAATCTATCTATATCTATTTCTATTTGCTTATCTAGAGCTGAATAGATATAAATAAATATGAGTAGAATAAATGCAAATTAAAAACAAGAACTGGGTTTGGAATTAGAATATCTGTGTATTTTGCCACTTTAAATTGACAAATATGTTTTAAAATTCCTGCTATGTCCTAGGCAACTCTGTGGCAATGTTTAGAGCTGGTCTTGAACACCTGAGTTTAAGTCTACCTATGACATATACTGGTTGTGTTACCCTAAGCAAGTCATTCTCTAAGTCCTCAAGGCAATTCACGAATCCTGAATTAATAGAGGAAGCCCTTTGCCAGAAGTTCCCTAAAAAACCCACATAATTGATCTCTATTTCTTATGTCCAGGGCCTTGCACCAAAGCAAAAATAAAATCATCCTGTTCCCTGAATGAGATTGCATTCTATGTTGAAGGCAATGAAGTGGGATGTAGGATATAACAAATAAAAATATAAAGTCATTTGAAAAGGGAGAGAGCTAAGATCTGGGAGATCAGGGAACACATTTCAGCTATGGAGGCCCTGCCAGAGCAAATGCATAATGGCAAGGGACGGGAAACAGAATGCCAAATTCAAGGAATAATGGTAGTCCAGGTTGGCTGGAACATCGAATGCATGAAAGAGGGCAATGTGAAAAGAACTGCAGTAAATTAGATTGGACCAATATGGTGAAAATGCTAAAATTCCAGACTAAGTATGGAGGCACTAGGGAACCAGTTGAAGGTTTATTGTTTGTTTGTTTCTTAGCAAGTCAGGCTAGTGGGATAGACGGAGGATTTTGGCAATTATGTAGAGAATAGATTAGATATGGAGAAGAATACACATAGGGAGACTATTAGGACATATTATAATATTCCAGGTAGTGGATAAATCAGGGCCTGAACTAGGATTTTGGCAGTACCAGGGGAAAGAAAGGGTTGAATGCTAGAGATCTGAGAGAAGACTCAATAAGACTTGGCAATTGATTAGATTTTAGGGTGAGACAAGTGGGAAGAAAGTAAAAAATAACTCTGAAGGGAACCAGGTTGATATGTGACTTCAAGCAAATCATTTCAGTTTTTCAAATCTCAGTTTCCCCATTTATAAAAGTAAATGGCTTGGACTACAGAGTCTATTCTATAAGAATAGGATTTAAGGACTAGGAGGGACCCTAGAATATAGAGCATACACTCTTCAAGTTAGAAGAGATTTTCAAGATCATCCAATGCACCCTGGCCATCACCACTGTTAGATATGTGCATGTAGTCACACACACTCTGCAGGAATCCCTTTCCCAGCAGACTTTGCCAGAGGCAGGGGCTAAGTATCTCTTGCCAGATGATCAGGTATGTGTTTGAGGGGATTCTTAATCAGAACAGATAGCCTCAGAGGTTCTATGATTCTCTACTATCCCATGAGGCAGCCCAGTTCTTCTGCACAGTGAAAGCAATTTTGCCTCTCTTTAACTTCTACCTCTTGTTCTACCTCAGGTTCTACCCTTTGGGGCCAATAGAAAAAGTCTGCTCCCTCTTCAGGTATCTGAAGCCTGGTGTTCTAGCCCCCTCTACATCTTCCTTCTCAGGAAGTTCTTCTTCATGGCCAACAAGTCCCAAAACATTCACAAAGACAAACAAGGGAAGTGATTAAATAAGATAAGACAAATCTACCCATCCTTCAACCTAACTTCAAATCAGATCAGATCCTTAAGCTTCTTAAGTATCTCATTCCCAGTTCTGTGCTGTGGTGATGAGAGGGAAACAAAATATTAGAAAGAATCCTTGTTAACAGAGAGTTCCAATTCTTGGAGGATAGGCAAGACAGGAACATCTGAAATGTCAGCTCACAACAAGAGCTCTAGGCTATCACAAGGTCATGACTATGAGGAGTTGCTAAATAAATTGCCCAGTAATTCAAGTTTTTAAGGTTCTCTGTTTCTGCACTTCTTCCAGACAGGGAGCTGTTTATCTCTTGAAGGAGCTCATTGCACTTTCGAATAGCTCTATCAGGAAGTTTTTCTTTATATTGAAACAAAATATGGCTGAATCCTTTCCAAAGGGTTATGTGTTTGGGGCGTATGGGATGTTTAGGTAGACTCGCCCCTCTGGTCTAAGGGTTTGCTGAGCCCTTTTCAGGGCTGCTCATCCTTATTTGGAGTTCACCTGTCTTCCAATCCTCACCTGTGGCTCCAAGAATGTATATACCATGTCCAGCAGCCACACCTGGTAAACCATCTCAGTTTATACCAAACCAGACTGAGGGTAACCAAGAGATCTCAGATTCGTTGTTGAGTTAAAGGGATGTCTTTAGTGACTTCTGTCCAAATGGGCTGATGAGAACAATTTGCTCCAATAGCCATAAAGGCCGCTGAAGCAGGCTCTGTGATGCTCTTAGAATTGGTCAGACATCCAAGATACCAAACTCTCTCCTGCATCCTAGGCCATCCCCAATCATCTTGCCACTGAACTTTGATGACTCAGGAAGAGAGAGTTTTTCTGTTGTCTTTGTTTGACTTTGCCTTACTTAAATCTGATTCATTCATGAATAAAGACATCATCTTATGATCCTCTTCAAAAACAAACAACAGTGTTTCTATAAGAGATGGGGGAAAGGCAATGCTGCCCTTTGAGTCTGGGTCATTTGAGGATGGGATCAGACATGAGAGGGAACTAACAAAGCACAAGGGGAAACTAAGCCTAGGATAAAAATAGAAGATAGGAAATGGGGATATGGATGAGAAGCTTCAGTGCCTTGTTAAGCATTTACTATGAGCCAAGCACTGTGCTAGTGATACAAAAACAAAAATAAAAATAAAGGTCCCTACCCTCAAGGAGCTTACATTCTACTGAGGGAGACTGTGTGGGCATATATACAGTGTCCCAAAAGCCTTTAGCCAATTTTAAGCTATTAAAACTTTAAACTGCACCAAGACTTTTGGGATACCCTATTAAGTGTGTGTGTGTGTGTGTGTGTGTGTGTGTGTGTGTGTGTGTGTACACAGGATTTTTGCAAAATAAGTAATTGGTAATTTGAGAGGGAAGGCCCTATCAGCTGGAGAAATTGGGAAAGATTTCACACAGATAGAACTTTAAGGTGGCATGTGAGCTAAGCTGAGGCATGATGTCTAAAGCCCCCTACCTAACATTTTATAAAGATTAATGATCAGGCACTATAATGGAAAAAAAACACCCTGGTCTGGGATTCACTTACTAACTATGTAACGTTGGGCAATCACTTAGCCCTGTTTGCCTCAGTTTCCTCATCTGTAAAATGAACTAGAGAAGATGGGGCAAGTGAGAGGAAAGTCAAAATTAGCTCTGAAGGGAACCAGATTGATATGTGACTCCAAGCAAATCATTTCATCTTTCCCATTTATAAAAGCGAAGGGGTTAAACTACAGGGTCTACTCTACAAGAATAGGATTTAAGGACTAGGAGGAATTCTAGAATATAGAACACAGAATCTTCAAGCTTCAATATCTCTGTCAAGAAAACCCCAAATGGGGTCAACAAAGAGACAGACACTACTGAACAGCAACAACAACAAATTATATGACATTTGGTAAGACATTTTATTTCTCACAGATATATCCTCATCTGTAAAATGAGAATTACAACAGTTTTATTACTCCACAGGACTACTGTGGGAATCAAATAAGATATAACTAATATGAAGGATATAGATATATTCAGGAGTCAGTCCACTCCTAAGAGGGAGCAGAAATCAGGTTAAAATGTAATTAGGTAATGTTTCACAAAATAAATAAGAATACAATACAACATAAATAATGTTCATTTGTGATTTTCTAAGTCAATTGGCAGCCTGCAAATTTGAGTAACTGAGAGTTTAAATGACTTGCCCATGATCACATGAGCCAGTATGTATGAGAGTGAGGCTCCAAACCTAGTTCCTAAGGTTAGTTTTCTATCCATTAGCAAACTGCATCTCTTTTCCAGATGTGAAAGTACTGTGTAAGCTGTAAAGCCTACATAATAATAGCTTACATTTATATTTATTTGCATAAACATGTGTATTTTTATATGTGTACATTTATATATGGTTATTATTATCTTACTCATGTTCCCCAACCCCCTGTGCCATCCTCTGGGTACAACCCAGCAGGAGGAGGCAGGGCAATGATACCCTCAAAGACATCACCTGATATCTCCCGGAAATGATGCTGCAAAAGCCCGCCGGAGACTTCTCCCCCTCAAAGTCCCAATCCAGCACAAGTGGCTACATTCTGCCTCGTTGGGGCGGCTTCTTCTGCTTCCCAGCTAAAACTGTCACAGGCCACCCACACATACACACACGCATGCCCATCTTTCCATAATGAATTATAGAATGTTAGAGTTGGCTAGGGACCTTCAAACACAGAATGGCAAGCGAGAGAAGGGCAACAGACCTTGGAACATACAATGGAGAATGTCAGAGTTGAAAGGTCCCTTTGAAATAATTCAGACCAAATCATTCATAATAAATAAAGTAAGCCCCTTGATTCCTCTCCCCACCATGCTAACAGAAGCTTGGTCCTCTTCCCACTAACTCAGCAACTAGAAACTACATGTCCCCAGGGAACTGCGGGATTATAAATTTGGACCATGAGCCCAAACTGAAATGATGGAGCTGTTCATTGGTTAAAGGGGGAGGGGGATATATGTGTACACACACACATACACACACACACACATATCTGTATGTGTATATGTGTTTTTTTGTTGTAGGAGAATTTCCCATGTGGATGAAATCATAGGTTTGGATGCATGTATAGAAAAAAATATATACATGTACATTTACACCCATACATGTACATGTACACATATGTGTACACACCAATACATATATAAGTGTGGTTTGCATATGTGTGTACACACATGACATAAGTATGTGCTATATACATGTATGCATGGACTTATTACACATAATATGCATGCATGACACACACACTCTTCCAATGTGGATAAGTAACTGCTACAATTTATGGTTTTAAGAAGTTCCCTATGGCACTGAAAGGTTAAGTAATTTGATCACCTGGTCACATGGCTCAGAGTAAAAACTAAAATCTGGTAATTCTGACTCTGGGCTTGGTCTTCTATTCATTATGTCATGGGGCTTCTCTGCATTGAAAACATATTACAAATGTATTATAGCTGACGTCCAACCAACACTAGCTAATATCCATCAGCAATCAGCAAAAGAAGAGATTATTTCTGCATTGACATTTCTGTTCCCGACCTAATGATTAATTTGCTTATTTATTAATCCTTGTTAGGGATTCATAGCACGTCCAAAGGTTGGTGGTGTTTATATTTTCTTCCCAGTAATTGCAATTAAATAGCAATTAACCTAGGAAATAAAAGAGTAAACACAAGGACAAATTTTCTCTGTGTCGATCTCAGTCAGCCCTGGTATGATACATTAACAGTAATAAGAATAGCAGCCCTCAGTTAAATAATTGGAGGACAGACTATTACTGCAGACTTAGACTCCTGGATTATGATCATTACATAGGCATAGCTTCTGGGTGCTGCTTCTTCTTGTTGTTGTTTTTCCTTCTTTATCAAAGAGAACAAATGACATTTTGACGGTAATGTCCTGACTTGCTCATGAATTAGATTTAAGTCAGGCAGAGCTGCCTGTGTCTGTCTCACTGTCTCAGAAGAAGAAGAGGAGCCAATCTAACTAGAAATTATTGTGGACTTAAAATAAAATACATCAATAAAATGTTTAAAATAAAATAATATGAAGATTTTAGTAGACCACAAGCTCAACATGGGAGAGTCCAACATGCTTTCTAACTTATCAAGACCAAGTTTAAGTATTCCAGGGACCATAGGGAGGAAATGAACTGACCTTAAATCTTGGATCCAGAACTATCAGATGAAATATGGGTTCCTCTGCTCAGGGTACAAAAAGATTTTTGACGTCTTTCCATGTGAAAAGGATTCCCAAGAAGACCTCCAAAATTCATCCAATCAAACAGGACTTTAAAAATACAGAATTTATTAAGGAACCTAGTATTAGCTAGCCACCCACTAGCCTGGCTGTAATTAAGGACATGCCAGTCTTCCCCTTTGCAAACTCTGCTTTCTTGGGTCTATAATTTAACCAGTTGCATAAAAACCTAGGGAGAGTAAGAGTATGTAATCTTGGTTTTATTGATTGTTCATTTTCAATTCAATGAGGGGAGTCAATCTTAAAGAGAGTAAAAAGCTCTGAACTAGCAGTCAAAAGACCTAGATCTTAGTCCTAGCTCTGTAACTCTTGTGTAATTTTAAGTAAATTTCTTCTCCTTCCCTGGATCTCAGTTTCTTCTTTTGTAAAATGAGTGAATTAGACAAAATAAGCTCCAGAGTCAATGGTGTACAGAAGAAGAGGAGGAAGAAGAGGGAAAAGAGGAGCCAATCTAACCAGAAATTATTGTGGCTTTGAAATAAAATACATCAACAAAACATATTGAACTCTCACAATTAATAAAAGGGCATTCAGTTTGAGATGTCCAATAGAGAGTGATACAAGACTGGAATTCAGAAAGATTAAAACTTTAAATCATCTGGATTAAATCTGGATAAATAGATCTGAAATTCATCTCCTAAAATATGATAATTGAATCCATAAGAGCTGATAACAACATCGAGCAAAATAACATAAAAGGGGAAAAAGAATAGGACTCGAGACATAACTGAGGAGAATTAGGAGAGATTTTTGTCATTAAAAACTTAGATAAGAATATCCAGGAGAAGAGAGTCATCCACAATATGAGAAGCTACAGAGAGGCCAAGAGTGATTGGGGTTGAGAGAAGGCTCCAGATTTGGCATTGGTACCTTTGGAGAGAGCAAGTTCAGTTAAATGATGGTTCAGAAGCCAAATTGTAGAAGTTTAAGAGAGGAAGAGAAGTATTGCACCTGTTATAGGTACCTCTCAAGGGGTTGGGCAGAAAGGGAAGAGAGATATGGGTTCAATCAGAGATGCAAAATTTGCTCAAGTCCAGGTGAAACCTTCTGACTAAATTTTTTCCCAATGCCCCTAGCTACCAGTGCCTGCCCTCCTTAACCTACTTTGCATTTGTTTTGTATTTTTGCCCTCCTCTATGTAAAAGTTGTCTTCTCCAAGGAATGTAAGATCCTTAAAAGTAAGGACTTTGTCATTTTTGTTTTTGTATCCCCATTGCCTTTTCCAATACCTGACACAGAGTAGGTGCTTAATAAATGCTAAATGATTGTCTGAATAGTATTTCTTGAGTATCTAGGATGTGCCCAGTCTCATGTTGGACGTATGGAGGGGATAATAATCCTCAATTATTGGGCGATTTCCTTTTTAGTCTAACTGGAGACATGAAATACATACGCAGAAAGGGGTTCCTGCCGATCGCAGGGAGGGTATACTGTGAGAATACAGTCAGTCCCGAAGAAGCTTGGAAGAGAGGGAGTGTAACGAGAGATGGGTTGTCAGGGGCAGTCTCCTAACTGAAACAGGACATAAATTGGATTTTGATGAATGGGCAAGCTTGTTTTAGGTGGGGAAGAGAGGTCAGGGGACATTCTTGATGGGATAAGGTAATTATAAGGTAACAATGTAAGCAAAGATACTTGGGTAAGAAGGAACATGAAATGTTTAAGAGACAGATCAGCCTGGTTGCAGAGGAGAAATTATATAAATTATATATAAGGAAAAGTGTCTCCCTATCAGATTATGGAAGATCCTGAACGTCCGGCAAAGGAGTTTCAAATTTATGCTGTAGCTAATGAGGAGCCATGCAAGGCAGAGGAACAGGGACAAATTCAACTTGGAGCTGTTCTTTAGGACAGTGAAGATGCCCAAGTGCCCAGTGAGAACAGAGATTAGAGCACAGAAAACCAGTGAGGAGGAGAGTAAAGGGATAAGCAGGTGAGCTACATTCAACCAGCCTGATCCCATTCTTATCCCCATAGCCATCTAAATTTTTTAAATTAAAATTCTCTCCCATTGCACCCCATGGTCTAGGGAGCGGATGGTACTTCCCCCAGAGGAACTAGATTGGGGGAATAAGAGGGAACCGTACCCCATGGACTCATGCCCCCGGAAAAGGAGGAGCAAGTGCTGCCGGCATAGACTTATGTAGGACAAGCCCTCCCAGCTTAGGGACAGTATCCTGTCCTGAGCCAAACATATTGGCCTGAGTGGAGAAGGAAATGGTTGTCCCTTGTAATTAGGTATAATTCAGTCTGATGGGAGTCTGCTCTTAATCTGCCTTCACAAGTGACTTTAGCCTGACCTTGCCTGGGATTGCTTGTACCACGGGGGAGTTATGATTCTCCCCTGACCTGCCCCCTCCCAGATTTAGGCTAATAAACCCAGTGTTGATCCTTCCAGCCAAGCCCTAGCGGGGAAAACATCCTCCTCACTCCCCTTGACACAGCCTGCTTCCCGGAGGTCGGGGGGGGCTGTAAAATGGAAAGAACTCAGGGTTTTAGCTTCAGGAGACCCACAAGGAGTACCAGCTCCATCATCTACCTGACTGTTATGTTCCAGTGTTCAAATTTAAGTTCCTTAAGTATCTGTCCTCTCTTGTTTGCATATATTTATATGAAAATTTCTTAGCACAGTCCCGTGCATACAGTATTTAATAAGAAGTCTATCATTTATCTGTCACTTCCCAAAGGAGAATGAGTGACGAGATCCTTCCAGCTCTAACGTCGTCTCTTCTGAAGTCCCTTTGGTTCAAACTATTGAACCAAAGCATCTGAAGTTAGAAGGAAACTTAGAGATTGCCCATTAGGGGATGCAGGAATAATAACAGTTGATTTTTATAGAGAGCTTTTCACAAAGCAATTTGAATTGTACTCAGTGCTTACGAGGGAGGCACTATTATTATACCCATTTCATAGCTGGAGAAACCGAGGCTGAGAAAGAGATTACGTAACTTCTCCAGGGTCACACAGATAGTGTTGAACACAGTTCTTCTTGATACCATGGGCAGTGCCATAACCATTAGGTAACAGGGCCTTCCCTTCTAAAATACTTCTAAGTCTAATATCTCTTCTGGTTCTCACATTGCATAGTTTTAAGTCCCTCTCAGCTCTGATATAATATATTCCAAGGTCAGTGGATAGAGTGCCAGATCTGGAGTCAGGAAGAGCTGAGTTCAAATTCTGCCTCAGACACTTACTAGCTGTGTGACCCTGGGCAAGTCATTTAACCCTGTTTGCCTCAGTTTCTTCATCTGGAAAATGAGCTGAAGAAGGAAATGGCAAAGGACTCCCTCGTCTTTGCCAAATGGAGTCACCCAATTGAACAACAAAAAGGGTCCTTTCCATCTTTCACGTTCTAGGTCCTAAGGTCCTTCCCAGCTCTAACAGACTATTCCCTGTGTTCTGGGATCCCTTCGATCTCTCACTGAGTTGTAGGATCCACTACAGCTCTCACATTCTCTCCTCTCGTGGGTCTGACTTGGATCTTGCAACTCTCAGCAGCAGAGAAAGAACGCGTGGGTAAAAGTGAGAAAGCTTTAAGAGCTGCCTTCCTCTCCAGGCGGAGCAGGGACCCCGGAATAAATGCCTGGGGCAAGTGCACGTGATTGTTCCAGTGCCTGGGGCAAGGAAGCCCCCCAGTTCAGGCTTCCCCGGTTAGAGATAGCTCCCTACGTCACAGAGACACCAAACTATCTCTAATAGGAAGAAATTTGGGGATGCCCGTGCATCTTCCTCCCATCTTCCACCTCATCCTCTTCCTTTTGCTGGCCTGGCCTGGGATGAAGTTGTGGTAGGAGGCAGAGGGAGAGGAAATGACCCAAAAGCCTAAAGCAGAAAGGGAGATGGAGGCAGCAGTCACTGTGGGGAAACAGTGGGATCCACGACCTGACAGCTGAACCAGGATCAGGAGCAAGCCATGCTGAGCTCCTAAATGGTGGGAGAATTTGTATATCCTGCCTCTCGCTAGTTTGGTGACTAGAGGGCAAGTTTTTCAGGCTCTCTGAGACTCGGGTCACACAGCCTAGGTAGAAAGAGCACTAGATTTGAATTTGGGGCCAAATTGTAGCTCTCACACTTATTGTCTGGATCCAAATCTGTGCCTCTGTCTCCTCATCCATTAAATGGACTCTAAGATCTTTTCCAAAGGTCCTCAGTTCTGTGATCATCTGTTTATAAGCAGTCAGAGAAGTATAGCAGAAGGAATGGTGGGTTCAAATCTCAGCTCTATTACTTTCAATTATGTGATTCATCTACAAAGTGACGTTTCTAAGTAGAGAAAATGCCAAATTTTCTATACTAAATTTGTGCCGGATTAACACTAACCAAGGAAATCCCTTTATGCTGTATGAAGAAATTCCTTCATGAAATCCATGAACAACTCTAAATTCTATTAACAGGATCATTTCTTCCCTGGGACTCCCCATTATAATGGGCTTAAAATGTAACTGGAAATCAGCATCTTTCTTCACCTGTCATCCCCCTTTGTCTTCATGCTCCATGATAAGAGCATCAGCTCCACATCAGAAATCAGCCATCAGGCAAAGGGGACCCAAGAGGGTCAGAGTGCTGAGCCACTGGCAGCTCCAAGGATAACCCTCCCTCCTACAAACCCCAGAAAATCCCAGGTGAAACTCGCTGAAAAGAAACATAGTTTGGGGGGAGAGAAAAAAAGGAGGGGGAGGTCTCAGAAGGAAGTCTAATGGAAAGATCTAGCTAGGAGTCAGAGGAAACTGGACTCTTTCATCCCAGCTCTGTCACTTTCTGTTATGTTTTCTTGGTTACTCACAGTACAATGGTTAAAGCACTTGACTGAAATCCAGTTCAAATCTGATCTCACAAACTCACTAGCTATGTGAACCTGGGCAAATCATTTAACTGCTGGCTGCCTCAGTTTTCTTATCTGTAAAATGGGGATAAATAATAACACCTCCCCTCTAGTATTATTGTGAGGATGAAATTACATAATGTTTGTAAATCGTTTTGTAAACTTTAATATGCTATCTAAATGTGAGTTGTTATCATAAGTATTTATTAAGTGTCTTCTGTGTGCCAAATACTATCAAGTGAATAGACTGTTTTATAAAATAAGAAAGTTAAATTAAATGATTTTGAAATTCTCTCCCTTCAATCCTGCTATTCTAACAATAATGACAATAGGAACAATGATAATAATAGCTAGCATGTATGTACCACATAAGGGTTTGCAAAGAGCTTTACATCTGTTATCTTCATTGGGTCTTCACAACTACCCTAGGAGGAAGGTGCTGATATTATCCCATTTTACAGATAAGGAGATAGACTAAAAATAAGTTGGATTACCTGGTCAAAGTCACATAGTAATTCTAAGGAATGGTTTGACTGCAAGGAAGACCAATGTTACCTACTCTGCCACCTCACTTGCTTATCACATTCTGCCATTTTCTAAGGGCCTTTTCCACTGTCAGAGCCTTGATCTGAAATATTAGGATTCAGGATCTTTTTCAGATCTGCTTTGATTTCACCTTCCCCACAGATTTTTTACTTTTGATACTCCCCAAGGCAGTTTGATGTAATGGATAGAGCTGCCCTCAGAGTCGGGAAGTTAAGCACATGTGTGACCCTGGACAAAACTCTATGCAGAAGGAAACTGTCTAAGACTGGGCTTTCCTCTCCAAGAGCTCCCTATACTGATGAAATCATAAACCTGGTCAAAATTTTTTTTCCAGAATTGAAATTTGGCAATCAGAAGTGTTTTCTATATTATGATGATTAAAAAGTTGGCTTCCCGATAGTCCCCATAATTACACCACTGGATTGTGGTGAAATTCTCTCCTCCTTCTTTGCTGAGACAGGCAAGTAAAGGAAGTCAGGAAGATTCTTGGTGCTGCCTTTTGGTTATTATTTATTGAAAATATAAGAGCCAATCCATCCACCAGGAGAGTTCCTCCATGGGGGCTGCACAGCCTTCCCTCTGCTGCCTAAGCTCAACGCCAAGAGCCAAAGAAAGACACAGGCTGGGGGATTGGGGGGAAAGCTCTATCAGTGGGCTAGGAGGGAAGGTGTCCATCCAGAGGGATGTACAGTATGAGCTGAACTCCATTAAACTGCTACTACATCCAGAGAACATCTCAATTCAGGTCAATTCTGCATTCAAATCAATAAGCCTTCATTGAGCATCTACTGGGTGTCCAGTCCAGTCTAATATTAGGCATTGTGGGTCATATAAGAGAAGATCCCATATCCTGCCTTCAGGGGGTTTATACTCTTATTAGAAAAATAGACCATATATATCTTTTCAGTTTAATAAAAGGGAGGTACCACACCTCCCTTAATGAATTAATTATTAATGATTAATGAAATTAATTAATGAAAAGAATTTCTGAAACCCAAAAGATCAGGGTTCAAGTCCCAGATTTGGGAGTCAGATTTCTTCTGTGAAATGAGAATTTAGCTCGAAAAAAACAGGTCCCTGTGAGCAACATGTTGGCTTAGAAAGTCACAAATTAATTTTATCTATGTTGCACTATATTTTTGTAAAATGAGAATTTAGCCCAATAGAAACAGATCCCTGTGGGCAACATGTTGACTTAGGAAGCCATAAATTAATATTATTTATGTTGTACTATATTTTAATTTGTTTAACATTTTCCAATTACATTTTAAGCTGGCTTTAGGGACCCTTGGGAATTTTGCAGGCTGGGAGTTTGGCATCCCCAGACCAGATGATTTCTAAGGCTTCCTTTTAGCTCTAAATATTTTTCTTTTGATTGATATTTTTAATATTCTTTGTTTTTTTTTTAAACTAATCTGCCCTCTTTCTATCCTCAGAAAAGAGTTCAATAACAGAATCAGGCAGTAGAGAGTGTGCACAGTCAAGGCTATGGGAGCCTGGAGGAGTGAAAGAAGGATGTGGGCTGGGAATGATCAGGGGAAACTCTTAAATTGAATGTTAGCGGATGAGTAGGATTTGAAAAGGGCACAGTGTGCGAGGGGGATGGGGAGTAGGGTCAGGGCAAGGAATGAGTCTGCCTATTTTCATCTGAGAAGAGACAGAAGGATGAGGCAGCCGGGTAGCCCAGGGGACAGAGGTCTGAGATTAGTCAGGAAGTCGAGTTCAAATCTGCCCTCAAACACCTCCCAAAGGTGTGAGCCTGGGCAAACCGCGTAATCTCTTTTTTGCCTTAATACATGGGAGGAAGAAAATGGCCACCTCTAAAATATTCACCAAGAAAACTCTGAGGATGGTGTTGGCGTGCTAGGGCCCCCAGGGTCACCAAGAGTGAGACAAGGGGGACAGAGGGGGACGACCAGGCAGGGAGTAATCCCTGAGCAGGGCAGGAAGAAAACTGAGCAAAGAGTTTCACAGTGGCAGGATGTGAGGGCCCTGAAGGCCAGGAGGAAAAAACTGGCCATGAGGCAAGACAATTAGGGAAGGTTTTTGAGCAAGACATGCAAAAAAGCCACTATTTTAGCAAGATTAATCTGGCAAGGGGTGGAAGAGGCTGGACCAAGGCAAGCAATGCAGCACAGCCAGGGGATCTGGGCTGTGGGACCAACTCTGCATTCCCAAGCCTCCCTCCCGGGGCCTCAGTTTCCCCATCTATAAAGTAAAGGGGCTGGACTGGACAATCTCTGAGATCCTTCAAGTTCTAAAAGCCTTGTTCACCTGTAGATGATGGATGTAGACCTCAGGATGGATGATGACAGAGAGGCCATTCAGGGGGAGTCAGCATCAGGCAGCACCGGGGGAGCACGAGGATCAGGACTGCATTTTGATATCTCCCCAGAAAGGTGGAGGAAGGGGCTGGTCTAGTTCTGGAAAACATTGGCTGGACCACTCTCCTTCAGCCTGGCCAGGACCCCCCCACACACACAAACACACACGGACCATAGGCCACACTGACTCCTTATCTGCTGCCCCTTTCCTCTCCCCACTCCCACCTAAAAGATCTTCCACAGTCATCAACTAGCAGCCTGAAGGATTACCCACACATGTATGATCAACCCTATAAATTACAATTACTGGCTACTTCCCCCTCCCAAAACCAGACTTCTCTATGGACAACTTTAAAAAATTGATTTAAGATGATTTTTTCCTCTTCTTGAAAATGAATACTTTGGGAAAATATTGTCGCCAAATATTTAATTTCATCGAATCTTTTTGGACTCTACACAGAGTCGAAACAAATGCAAATTTAATTCAGCAGACAAACTGACCCTCCTACCCATCTGTGATACAATGATTACTGATGCTCAGAATGAGGATTCTGAGGTGTTAAAATACTTTCTGAAAAGAGAAGAGAAAGATTAAATTGTGTTGTGCATTAAAAAAAAAAAAAAGACCTTCCAGAGTTACCTGCCTCAATCACTTTTCAGTCTTGCTTCTGACTCGCTCTTTGTCATCTTTGCCCAAGCCTGGGAGGACTCCTCTATCCTCCAGCTCCTCTTGCCTTTCCCCGTCCTGCCCTTTGCTCACACCGTTCCATCTGTGTATCTGGCATTTCTTCCTTTCCAGTCTTCACCTGTGAAATTCTTATCCTCCTAGAAAGCCCAACTCAAGTGCTTCCTTTCCCCAAAACCATTTTCCTGATCTCCAGATATCTCTTATAATCCTTTGTCTTGGAATTCTCTGAAGTACTTCTCATGTAATATTTTGGGTTATCAGTCTCTAGATTTATCTCAAATGCCCCTCCTAGTTTGGGGGCTTCATGATGGTAAGGACTATATTTCATCTAAACTTTTTTCTATTCCAGTGCATAGTATAGAGCTTTGTTCGCCACAAATGCTTAATAAACATTTGTTGAATTTTAATTTGAAAGAGGCATAGGGCAAGGACTACTGAACCCTAGATATAAAGGCAATTCATGGATTTCATTTCAATTGTGACAGCTCTTCATGATCCCATTTTGGGGTTTTGGTTGTGGTTTTCTTTGACATAGAATGGTTCAACATTTCTTTCTCCAGATCATTTTTTAAGTTGAGAAACTGAAGCAAACAGGGTTAAATGACTTGGTCAGGGTCACTTAACTAGTAATGTCTGAGGTCAGATTTTAACTCATGAAAATGAATCTTCCTAATTCCAATCCCATCACCCTTTAGTTGAATTCCTACCAGATCATGTATGTGTATGTACAGAACAGAACTGCTACCTACAGAGAAGAAACTTGTAACCCAGGTCCAGCATCCTCTATGCAGTCCTCTGCCCTCTGAGCTTCAGAGACATAGTTTATTGTTTAGGGGGTCTATAAATGCATCCCTATTCCCCCAACTAGTAAATGAACTTGAAGTCTGTTGGAGTTGGGGCTACCCTAGGCTAGGAGATAGACTACAGTTATGTTAGCCCATCTTCAGCTCTATGGAACAACATGGGGCAGGAAAGTTAGCCAGGAACTGGACTTTTTCAATTTAAGAATGGTGTTTCCTACCTACTTGGCTGCCAAAAACATTAAAATCTTACCCCCCCTCTCCCCTCAAGATAATAATAACAACAATAATAATAGCAGTATAATGTTTTAGATTTTGCAAAGTACTTTATAAATATCTTCATTTGATTCCCACAACTCTGTGACTAATAAATGTAGGCATTATTATTATCCCCATTTAATGGAAAATGTGGAAAATGAGGTAAACAGAGGTTAAGTGACTTGAATACCATGCCCACACCTCCCCAGTTCTATCAATCAAATTTCATATATGATGATCAATCACTTTATCAACAAGGATTAATTAGTTGCCTCCTAAGTAAGATACCCTAGACACTATGTAAGCCAGAATGTGGAAATGAAAGAGATTATCAGTATTTTCACTTTCCTGTTTCTTGAGTTAGCTGAATTTGGACCACAGCATCAAAGAATAGCATATTTCTGAGTCTATTGCTAGGTGATGATAGACAAGTCACCTCCCTACCTCAATGTTTACATATGAGAATCATAGGCGGCTTGATACAACTAAAAGAGCACTAGATTTAGAGTTGGGAGATTTGAATTTAATTCCCAGCTCTACTGGTTACTACTGTTGTGACTTTGAACTTAATTAATCTCTCTGGGACTCACTTTCCATGTCTGTACAATGAGAGAGTTGAATTACCTCCAAGGTCCATTCTAATTCTAAGCCCTCAATGTTATGAGTAAGGATAATTATTAATTGTCCCAAATGTTCTCTTTTACTTTCAGGAACTCCATAGAGCACATGGGAATAATAGTAATATAATAATAGCTAATATTTATGTATCACTTTAAAATGGCAAGATACACTATATATATTATCATCACTGATACTTTGATTTGTCACAACAGCCTTGTTATAGAACTATTATTATTCCCATTTTAAAAAAACTTTTTATTTATTTATTTTGGCAAGGCAATTGAGATTAAGTGATTTGCTCAGGATCACACAGTTAGGAAGTATTAAGTGTCTGAGACTGGATTTGAATTCAGAGTCTCCTGACTTCAGGGCCCATGCTCTATCCACTGTGTGATCTAGACTCCTCATTCCCATTTTACGGATGAAGAAACTAAGGTTCAAAGAAGTTAAGTGATTTGCCTGGGTAATAGCTAGTGAATATTTGGAGCAAGATTTGAACTCAGCTCTCCCAGAGTCCAAGTCCAGCACTCTTTCAACTGCAGAAAGTGGACTGAAAAGAAGAGACATGGAGAGGATAAATGTCATATAGACAGTTGGAGACCAGACTGCAGAGGGAACCCAGGATTCCCTCCACAGTGCCCCTCCATTAAACTAATCCCCTGGGGTCTTGGAGAGATTCATCCATAAATCCTTGAATATATTCTCTACTTTATGTCTCAGGGAATAAAGTTGGGAGCTCCCCATTGGCCATAGAACTCTTCCTATCAGCTCCAAACTCCTGTAGGAAACAACAGGTTCTCAAAGCTCCTGACTCACACTCTCTTGTATTCCCAGGCAATTAATATCCATTGGACTCTTACATATTAATAAGGTAGAATCTGGCTCAACAACTGAGCTGATAGTCCCTGACTTCCATAGTCTTGTTAAGTGATGTCTCATGGGGCCAACAGACATCCGACAAGCTAGGAACAGCTGTCCCCTTTACCAAGACAAACCGAATGCAAAGTGGAACCTCAATGAGCGCAGATGTGCCTCAGAGTGTGAAAGTGCCTAATGTCAGTGTGAACCAGCTAAGAACAAAAACACCTTACATCATTATTCTAGCATTGTCAATAATAATGGAATCAAGAAAATTTGTTGTTAGCATTAATTATAAAATAATTAGAGGTAGAGAAGAGGAAAGAAAGACACACTTGTAATGGAATTTTCATGGACAGTATCTTGCTTACTATATATATTAATTCTGGGAAGGAAACAAGATGATCATTATCCTTCCAATCTTACAAACAAGGAAACTGAAGCCTAAAATAAGAAAGTGACTTATTTGAAGTACCAAATCAAGTCTGGGCAGAGCCAGTACTCATATCTTAATTCTGTGTTCTTAACACTGTTCCTAGCAGGATACAGGACTCAAACTAAAGCACATAAGAAAAAGATCTATTCCTAAGCCATTAAAATGCCAACTTGTGATCATATGTTGGAAATTAACTAATAAACTAAAATGATGTGGAGTATAACTGGCTTATCTTGCAATTTGTCATGGTTCAGATGAAAAATGGAATTTTTACACCAAAGTATTAGTATTAGACAAAATTAGGAAGATGGTCACAGAATATTAGTGCTGGAAAGGACCTTAAATGAAACCATTTATAATTTGCTAGATGGAAGGAATATTAGAACATGGATTGTCGGAATTTGGAGTGACTTTAGAACAGCGATAACAAAAAAGGCAGGGTTAGAAGGGTCTTGAGATATCATTCAGTCAAACCTCCTCTTGTCCAAGGTCTCATAGTAGGCCATCAGTGCTCTAGCAGGAAGACCTAGAACCCCTCTCTTCCTGATTCCCAGCCCATTGATCCATTGAGGAAAAGTTTCATGAATTAGGTGGGAATGTCCCAGGCACCCTTACATAGGAATAGGTGACTGCCTAACCCCAACTTTTTAATTTTTCTTATTATATCCTCTAACAACCCTGTGCCTTGACCTCTCTCTGGCTGTGGCTAGAGGAAGGACTTGAGGACATTAATCATCAAAAAGCAACCTGACAGTCCTTGCTACAGCTTATCTTGCCCTCAGCACATTAAGGAATGAATGAACATTCAAGCATTAAAGGGTATCCTAATCACTAATAAGATCCTAAGATTTATAGCTAGAAAGACTTAGCACTCATTTGATAGAGAAGGAAATCGGCCCAAAGATCTTACATTCCTCCAAGTTACATATGCAGTAATGGTATGGCTATCCTTTCCACCATCCCATCCCACTCAGATGCTGGCTCTTCATCACAGAGTTGGTGTGTCAGTGGGCACATAGTAAATGGTTCAGTGCCCACATATCGGGAATCACTGATTTCTTCAGAATAGAAAACCCCCTCCAGAAACCTAGTTCAAAACCTGCAATTTACTGAAAAAGTTCTAGTTACATAGAAATGAAATAAACTGCTTAAGGCTGCACAGATAGAAAGTATCAGAAGATTTGAACCCAGCTATTCCTGACTTCAAGCCCAATATTTTACCCATCTTAACTTTTTTGTGTCACAGACCCCTTTGGGAATGTGGTAAAGCCTATGGATCCCTTAACATAATAATGTTTTTAAATGCATTAAGATACATTTTAAAATACATGAAATTATAAAGGAAATCAATTTTATCGAAGGACTACAAAATAATTTAAAACAAGGTCATAGATCCCTGGTTAAGAGCCCCCACACCAGACTATAAATGCTTGCATTTAGCAAATGGCCTTGAAGTTTCAGTCTTTCCCCTTAAGTCCCACTGGACTTGAAATCACTGCCCTTGGAAGCTTTGCCTTGGGGCCAGACTTCAGCAGAATGTGCCTGCCCTGCCATGCAGAGCTGCCTTCGCATAAGGAGTGGACTCAGGACTCCTAGTAATCTTCCAACAATCCAACAAATTTCCAATCTAACAAATTCAATTCACCAAACATTTATTAAGCATCTACTTTTAGTTAAACACTGGAGAATAGAGACAAAAAGATACAATCCATTGAGTTAAGGAACTTCTCCTCTTGGGGATGATAGGACAAATACATCGATGAGGAGATATAAAATCCCTTGGGTAGGGAACGAGTACTAGCAATAGAGAAAATCAGGGAAGCCTTCAACAATCTATCAGACTTTCAATCAACAATCATTTAAAGCAGAGGTGGGGAAGTCAATGTGTGGGCCATATAAGGACTTCAGAATCATTTGGTAAAGCCCTGCCAAGGCAATCCCAGCCAATGATGAGCTGAAAGTTAGGTACAACAACCTCCCACTGCTTAAGATTTTTTTAAGTTAATAATTTTGTATGGCCAGCAAATGATGTAATAAATATCCAGAAAAAAAGATTACACACACACACACACACACACACACACACACACACACACACACACACACTCATTTAAGAACTTGTTCCAGTCATTGGGCTAATATTCTAGGGATCGAAGACAAAAAAACCTCAAGGAGATAAAATCCTCATGAATACCTGATCTAGGAAGGGAACTGACCTTAGAGTCAGGAAGACTTAGTCCTGCTTCTAATATTGTCAGTAGGCTTTTGAAGGAAAAAGCTCTAATAACTGTGGGGCAGGAGGGGAACCGAAAAGGGGAACCTCCTATAGAAGCTGAGAGTTGAGCTACATCTTAATGGAAATCAAGAATTCTAAAAGGCAAAAGTGAGGAGGGAGAGAATTCCAGGCATGAAGGACAATTAGTGACAATTAGTGAAGGCAGAAGATGGAGTGTCATGTTGGAGGAAAAGAAAGTGGTTGAGACAGAAGCCTTGAAGATAAGATTTGTGAGAAGCAAAGATCAGAAGGAAGTGTACTGTAGACATGGATTTGTATGAATGCAAGAAGGCAGGAAATGGAATGTTGAGTCGAGGGGAAAGCAATTGGGCTACGATGGAATTTTATGGAAAAAGGCAAGTTTTATATCTGGACCTGAATAAGGTTCAAACACATCCTCTATTACTCTCTTTATTCATCAGATAGGTAACCATAGATAGCTGGGAAGTTGCCATTTACCTAAAATGTTTCCAAAAGGTGATGGTTAGTTCAATGACTCAGACTGCCAAAGCTGGGGGGGGAGGGAAAGAACAGCCTTATAACAGAGAATGATGGCCAGAGCTGAGAGAAAACTTAAAGCTTCTTTAGCTCAGGCTAAAATTGACAGAGCAACTCTTGGGTGATCTAAGATCCCTTTATGGAAGGATAGTTTTTAAAGCATAAAGTAAAAATTACAGGATTAACAAAAGAAGCAGTTTATTAAAATGCAGTACAAAATATGGTTAATATTGTAAAAATATTTTTAAAAGACAAAGCATAACAAAATATGCAATAAAATAAAATACAAAGATGCAAAATAATTTTTAAAAATATATTTACACTCCCTGAAATCTATTCACAGATATCCCTTCCATGGAGCCTTTCATTTTACAGATGAGAAAAAAAAAGTGATTAGTCTAAGATCAGGCAATAAATTAATGGTGGATCCATGACCAGAACTAAATTTTCCTGATGCCCAGGCTAGAGCCCTTCTCACTGAACTTGAGCAGTCACTGGAACCCATAGCTCTGGCTTGCTATCCACAGTGCTATTTTAGCTCCCATAGAAACCTTTCAGGGCAACATTTGGGCATTTTCTGATGCATAGCTAATGGAATCCCCCAAACTCACTTCACTCTCACCACATTTTCTATCCTTCATCAATCACCTACCCAGATAGAACCATAAAGACTCCACTCCAAAGATTATGACTGTGGGATTCCCTCATATCTGTAGGACACATCCTACCTACTCCTTAGACCCAATTCTTTTCCCCATCTTCTATTTTTCCCTTCCCTCCCCTCTCTACCCTTCAATCCTCCCTTCCTTAGTCTGGGCCTCCTAATAGTTCTGAAAACAGAAGACATTTGGCTATAATTTTCTGCTGGTCTCTGGAAGTGGGAGCTGTTTTCCGAAATGAACTGAACTGAATCCAAATGACCCTGAATTTCCCCTCTCATTACCCCCTCGAGTCAGGTCCTTCCTATCTGAAAGATGGAAGAGTGTAATAAAATCCCCTGAGGTCAACAGGCTGCCCCCAATCCCCATAACCAGATTGGCTCCCATGATTCATCTGATTAAAACTGGGGAACACTAATTCCCCAGAGGCCAGGGACACCTGAGCAGTTGAAAATAGAGACTATCGGATGTTCTACAAATAGCTGGACAGCTCCCACACATACCTTCTGTATTCTAAAAAAGGGCAGGGAAGAAGAGAAGGAGAGGGGAAAAGGCAAATCACTTTTTTTCTGGAGACAGCATGATGCAGTAGAAAGAATGCTAGTTTATTTAAAGGTCAATAATACAAGCTCCTTGAGGGCAGGAACTGTTTCATTTTTGCCAGGCACAATGTATGGCATATAGTAAGCATCTAATAAATGTTTGTAGATAGATAGATCTGGGTCCAACTCTCAAATGCAAGTCTCTTTACTTACTTATAAAATAGATATAATCTTCATGTTAATCTATATAATATATAATCTATAATACTTAATCAAATAGATATTTGAACCTAATTCACAGAATCGTTATCATCAGCTGTAAGATGGTGGCTAGAAATCTGGCCTCAGAAGGAAGGCAGCATTCACATCCTCCCTTTGACAGATACTAGCAAATCACTTAACTTTTCAATACTAGAAACAATTCTCTATGACTAAAATTTGCAGGGGACTTGCCAAGCTGCATTGGTAAAGGGAATTTTCTCTTCTCTATATCTATGACATCATAGGTTCCTGCGATCTCAGGTCCTAGCCCTATTATTATTATTATTATTATCATTTATTCTTTGCAAGTGAAAAAAAAACTTCTGGAAATTTAGCCAGAGACAGGTCTCTCCTGGACTTGAAGTTGGGAGGAGAGCCCTGGTTATTCTTCTTAATCATAGAATTTAGAGCTAATCCAATTCCCTCTAATTTTCCAGATATAGAAACTGATGCCTAGAAAATTTAAGTATATATTACTTAAGATCATACAACTAGAAAGCCACAGGCAGAATTAAAACTCAGGTCCCTTGATTCCAATTCTAGTTCTTTGTACTCTCCAATGTTAATTTTACCTTCAAAAGACACATAGGGTATTTATCCTTCTACCCTTCTCCTTGCCCTTATGCCATCTTCCCTCCAAAGAAAAAGTCACTAAAACAAAATGGCAGCTGCCCCCAATCATCTCTGCCATAGTAAAACTCCCATCAGTCAGATTCCAATAAAGGCCAAATCACTAGATTGGTTATTTGTGTTCTTTACAAAGCAACCAAAAAATCATCATTGAGTATGCAATTTCTATGTGAAAAGCCCTGTGGGTAGGACTGTGAGGGAAAAAGTAATAGGGAATCATTCTATAGACTCTTAATTGGTCTTACTAGACTATAAGCTCCCCGAAAGCAGGAAATGTATATATTACCTAATGTTCTGTCTTCCCAATTGCCTGGCAAAGGGTTGGGAGCACAGTAAATGCTTAATAATTTTTTAAAGTTTAGCTCAACATAAGAAAAATCATCCCAGAAAAGTATGCAGGTTCCTATAGAAGGTAATGGGATCCCACAAACTATAAGTTTCCAAAAATAGGTACCAGTTAGGCTAGAGAGCTGTGAGCTGCCCCTGGCACTGAGATTCAGTGACTCCATCAAAGGAATTGAGAAGCATCAGTGCAGAAAGACTCCTATGTAATGGGCTGAGGCTTGAGTTGATGCACTGAGGTCCCAAGCACATGAGGCTAAATAGTAATTGGACCATACTCTATTAATATATAAGCTTGGAGAAAGAATGGCCCCCACCCACTCTTTGTGCAAGTCCTGATGTGTTGTATAGGAAATGACGATTTTGGTGGGTGGAGACAGGGGAGTGGAAAAGGGAAGGGGAAGGAGAGACTTTTGGGATTGCCATTGCGACAACCTTTCTGTTTGTTATGGTACAGTGGATGGAGCTTTGGGCTTGGAGCCAGAGAAGGACCTGAGTTCAAATCCAGCCTCAGACACTTAACAATTCCTGGTGGTGTGACCATGGGCAAGTCACTTAACCCCAACTGCCTCAGCAAAAGCAAAAAGAAGAAGAGAAACAAACAGAAAGGTTGTCACAATGGCAATCCCAAAAGTCTCTCCTTCCCCTTCCCTTTTCCACTCCCCTGCCTCCACCCACCAAAATCGTCATTTCCTATACAACACATCAGGACTTGCACAAAGAGTGGGTGGGGGCCATTCGTTCTCCAAGCTTATATATTAATAGAATATGGTCCAATTACTATTTAGCCTCATGTGCTTGGGACCTCAGTGCATCAACTCAAGCCTCAGCCCATTACACTCCTAGATTCAAAATTTGGGTTTGAATCTTAGCTTTGCCACTTATTCCCTAAGTGATTTAGAATGAGTCACTTAACTGTCATGACCTCAGTTTCCTTAACTGTAAAAAGGAGGAGTTGTCTTAGATGGCCTCTGAGATCTCTTCCAAATCCAAATTTGTAAATAAAATTGGTGGCTCATCTTATCTTTTGAGTTTTTTGATGTCTTTTTTGGCCATTGATAAATTATTCTTTTTATAATAGGTGTTCATCTTCCAAAATACATGCAAAGATAGTTTTCACCATTTACCCTTGCAAATTTTTCTCCTTCCCCAACTTTCCCCTTCCCTAGATAGCAAGTAATCCAATATAGATTAAACATGTTCAATTCTTCTAAACATATTTCTACCGTTATCATGCTGCACAAGAAAAATCAGATCAAAAAGAAGAAGAAAAATGAGAAAATAAAAAGCAAGCAAGCAAACAACAACAAAAAGGTGAAAATACTATATTGTGATCCACATTCTGTCCCGATAGTCCTCTTTCTGGATGCAAATAGTTCTCTCCACCACAAGTCTGTCAGAATTGGCCTGAATCACCTCGTTGTTGAGAAGAGATGCCTTTTATTTTGATTTTGTTATATTGCTCTCCTTCCATTGAGCCCTCCTTTATAACAAGACAAAAATATTTAAGCAAAACCAGCCAACATGTACTATGTCTGAAACATTGTAGCATTCCACAGTTAAAAACTTCCCTTCCCCACTTCTCCAATGAAAGGCAGTATATATCCTTATGTCTTCCCTGAAGTCAAGAATACTTGCTATAGTGACCAAATGGTCAGTTTTCATATTATGGTATTCACTGTGAACTCTTTTCTCTTCAGAAGCCATCTGCCAGTGGCTGGGGATCTACTTCTGACCAGCAGAATAGATCCCTTCAAGTGAGAGGATGATATCGATACAAGGAGACTTACAGGCAGTTGCATTTTCTGACCTTTTCCCTCTTTCCTCTTGCCTTCAATTTATTTCATTCCCAATCCACAAACTGATGCATCAGTAAAGGCTGATTTGCAATTCCTTCAAGTGTGTTATGATTCACAACAACTGTGGGCTTACAAAGCACTGACCAGCCCCTTAATGGTACAATCCCCTTTAACCTTTTACAGGCTTTCTGGGTTTTACATTTAGGTGTGGTCCTTAATACTTTTCCTGATTCTTTCATATTATGGTATTCATTGTGTAGACTCTTTTTCTTTCATATTATGGTATTTATTGTGTAGACTCTTTTACTGGTTCTGCTCACTTCTCTCTGCATCATGTCACATAAGTTTTCCCATGTCTCTCTAACATTCCTAATATTGTGCATTTCTTACTAATAAAAATCTATTATATTCATATATCATAATTTGTTCAGTCATTTCCAGGAAATAGATATCCACTTTATTTCAATTTTGCTACTCTAAAAAAGAGTGTTATTACAAATATCTTAGTGTGTTGTGTATATGTGTATGATATGTATGTGTATAAAACACACAATATATATAATGGGTATTATATATATATACAAATACATGCATATATGTTATAGATACATACATATATATGTGTATAAATGCATATATATACACCAAGATATATATAGAGAAAATGTTTCTATCTCTGATCTCTTTGTAAAAACTAAAATATCATTTTCCATACTAGAGATTTCAGGCCCAAAGAATATGAATAGTTTAGGCATTTTTCTCAAATAATTCAAAATTGTTTTCTATAAAGACTAGAATTTCATTTCACAATCAGTGGCTTTGATTAGAGAAGAATTGTAAAGAGGTGATTGCTTTAGGGCCTGGGCTTAGTAATGGCCATTTTCAGATAGCCATCTCTGTTTTCTTTTCTTTCTTTCTATCCTTTCTTTCTTTATTCATTCCTTTCTTTCTGTCTTCCTTTCTTTCCTTTCCTAACTCCCTTCCTTTCTTTATTCTTTCCTTTTCTTTCTCTCCCTCTTTCTTTATTTCCTTCTTTCCTTATCTTTCTTTCTTCCTATCTTCTTTTCATTTTTTCTTCTCTCCCATATTAGAAATTCATGGGCTACCCTGTTATACTACTGATTGGCAGAGAGGCTTTGACCTACTCCATGCCTGATCTCTTTAGGCAACCTAGTGATTCTATAGCCCTGGCTCAACATATTTCTTCTAGACTCAGTTCAGCTCCCTGATCATCTTAGCTCACTATAGCTTAGAACTCTTAAGCTCATAAACCTATACTCCCCAAGAGCTGAAATTTCAGAGCTGTGCTACCATGCTCAGGCTTTGCCTGTTTTCTGCAGTATTCTCTGTGTTCCTAAAGGGAGCCAGTTCCAGAACAGGATCCTGAGTCCTAAGAAATATCCTACAAAGATTCTGAGACCCAAAGTCCTGGGTATCTGATCCCCCTCCTAAATCTGACCCTTTCCCATCTAATATTTACCTATAGACATGCTGAAGACCTTGGAGGAAACATTCAGGCATAATAGAAAAAGTCCCCAAATCTGTATCCATATCTGGCATTTACTGAGATTGTGATGTTGCCTGCATCTCTAAGATATACTTTCCTTCTTTGTGAAATTCAATGACTTTTCCAAGGTCATAAGACCTGGTACAGTGGAAAGAGCATCAGTTCTGGAGATAAAGAGCCTGAGCTTGAGTCTCACCTTTATGGTCCTAATTTCCACATCCATAAAATGAGGGGATTGGGCAAAATGGCTTTCAAAATTCCTTTTAGCCCTTGTTCTATTGTCCTGTACAATCACAATTGTACAAAGACCCTTCCAGCTCTCAGTTCTGTGAGAAAGGACAAAGGTGAATAAACCAGTCTCATTCATTTCGGGGTCAACTAAAGACCAAGAGTTTGTTCTGGAGCATTTCCTTAAAAAAGTCCTTCCTCTGTTGAAATGGGGAGAGACCTTGTTAGAATGTTCATGGTTTCTACAAATAATTATCGTAGAACACATTTCGATAAGAGCTTAATGCAGTTGAAATGGCACTTTCTTATACACATTCCCATAAAGTATGTAGTACAAATATTATATCCATTTTATTGAAGTAAAAAATAAGATCTTGAAAGGGGAAGTGACTTACAGCTAAACTATAGAAATCAAACTGAGATTTTTGAACTCTAAACCCAGTGATTTACAGTTAATAAATCAATTAGCATTTATTAAGCTCTTACTATGTGCCAGGCATTGTGCTAAGCACTGGGGATATAAAAGAATGTGAACATTCGACTCCTGGCTTCACTGTCTCTGAGATCACATCTAAAATATGCTATTTTGTCAGACCCCAAATAGGGAAAAATATTCAAAACAAGGGGATGAGGGTGATCAAATCCCTCCTGAAGCATTCTGTCCAGTTGTGAGTGTCAGGTCATAGGAAGGATTAGAAAAGCTGGAGGGCATTAGGGAGGAATGGGACTCCTCATGTTCTATGAGGAAATAGTTGGGAAAACCGGGGGCATTTAGCCTAGAGTAGAGGAGATTTAATGTGTACAAGAACACTGTCTTTAGTTTCTGAAGAGTTGTCAGGTAGAAGAAGGGCTCATTTTGATCCAGAGGTCAAAACTACTAATAATACTATAAAACCACCTTACTATGGGCCAAATCCCAGACTGAGAGGCCAAATCACAATTACCTCATTTGATACTTATAACAACCCTGAAAGTAGATGCTATTATTTATCATCCCCACTTTGTAGTTGAGGGAACTGAGGCAGACATAGCTGAACTGACTTGCCCAAGTTCACACAACTAAATATCTGAAGCCACATTTGAATCCAGATCTTCCTGATTCCAGGACTCTATCCACTGTATCATCTACTTACCTAACAGGTAGAAGTTACAAGAAGGCAGATTTTGCTTCCCAACAGTTACAGCTGTGCAACAATGTAGACAACTGATCTGAGAGATAGTGAGCTCCCTGGATTACAAATCTTAAGACATAGGCTGAGTGAGCTGGAGCTCCTGGATTTCTTACATCATTCAGGCAATTAGGTTAGAGGCCAGATGAAATTTAAGATCCTTTCTTCTTTTAAAAAAAATTAATTTTTTCATCTTTTGATTACTTAAAAATTTAGGCACATATTTAACCTATATTATTTGCTATCCAGAGGAGAGAGGAGAGGGGAGAGAGAGAGGGCAGAAGAAAAATTTGGAACATGAGGTTTTGCAGGGGTGAATGTTAAAAACAATATTTACATGTATTTGGAAAAATAAAAAGGTATTATAAAAATAAAAATAGGATTTGTTACTTAAAAATAAAATATAAAAAAATTAACTTAAGATCTTTTCCAGCTCTGAATGGCTATGATCCTGTGTTTACTGAACAATGAGAGAGGCAGGTTTGTGGGATATAGGACAGAAATGAAAGGAGATAGGAATTGGGATCCCTACTTCAGAAGCCTTTATCTAAACAGATAAACATAAGAAGTGAAAAATAACTTAGAAAATAGAATGTTACAGATGGAATGGATTTTAAAGACCATCCAGACCAAGTATCTCATATAGGAGGCAGCCAGGTGGTTCAGGAATTAGAGTATTGGAGGACTTGAGGTCAAATTTGAGATCAATTACTTTAGATCTATGTGACCTTTGGCCACGTCACATTATTTTTGTCTCCCTGTTTCCTCACTTGTAAAATGGGAATGATAATGATGACTCCCACCTCCCCAGGTTGTTTGTGGGCATCAGATGAGACAAAATGTAAAGCATATTGTCTGGCACAAAATAGGTGCTATATAAATGTTAGCTAATAGCTATATAGTATACACAGAGAGAGGCAGAAAACCAGAGACAGAGAGGAACATAAAGACAGACAAAGACAGAGAAAGAGAGACAGAAGGTATATATACACATATATGGATATACACACATATAGGAGAGAAAAAGAGAGAATATAGTATGGAAATACTAGCTATTATTATTTTATAATGAAAGCCCAGAGAGAAGATGCACATGTTGTCCAAATTCACATTATCAATTAGGGAAGAATTTAAATTTAGTCCTGACTCTGAGTTCAGAGTGACTTCTATTTTTTAATTTTTTATTTGTATTTATTCATTACCTTCTTACATGTGTATATGTTACTTCTCCTTGTAGAATAAAAGGTCCTTAAAGGCAGGAACTGTTTTGTTTTAAAAAAACAAGTTATTTTTGTATCCCCAGGATTCAGAACAGTAGGTCCTTTATAAATATGTGTGGATTGATTGATTAATATACCATTCTACCTTCTCTTCCAGAAACTCCCTTACATAACTTTGAGAGAATACAGGAGGAAGGGAGATGATTTTTCTCCTCTTCCTATGAGGAAGATATTTCTTTCTTTTCTCTGTCAGAGCACATTCCCAGGTGTAAAGGGGAGAGCCATCTCAACAACCAGCCAAGGTTAAACAGACAATAGCTGGTACATAATTTATGTGTCTGTCTTTGCAACACATCAATTATGAGTATTCCACACACTTTGATATGGGCTGGGTCTTATGCAGGTTGAAATACAGTGTGTGTATAAAAACTCCAAGAAGCACTCTTCCAATGATGCATTTGCATTATTCCCTACAGTTTTGAGGACAGCTACTTTCTAACCCTGAAAATTTCTCTGTGTGTCTCTGTCTCTCTCTGTCTCTCTCTTTGTCTTTCTCTCTCTTTCTTTCTCTTTGTCTTTCTCTCTCTCTCTCTCTCACACACACACACATATACACACACAAACAAATTTGAGGGTGTAAGCAAATTTAACAATATATATGTATGCATACATATATGGTTATATATACAAATCTACATATACATAAATACCAGCACATATCTATATAATATTTATACAGATAATATATAATATATAATGTTATATTTAATTGTATGTGTATTATTAGAATCACAGAACACAAAATGTCAGAATTGGAAGGAGACACAGAAAGAGAGAGTCCAACTCTTGTCATTTTGCCCAAGAGAAAAGAGGCTTTAAAAGGCTCAATGAATTGCTCAGAGCCACATAAGTAGTAAGCTGCAGGGTGAGATCTGATTTCAAAGCCAGTGTTTTCACTACACTACTTCCCCATCTAACAAATGGGATTAATAGTACTTTATATGGTGCTAATGTCATAAATGAAAAGAACACTGGACTAGTAATCAGAAGACCTGAGGTCTAGTCCCAAAGTTGCTATTGATTTATTTTGTGTCTTTGGGACAAGTTATTTCCCCTACCTACTCTATCTGGGCCTCAATAAAAAAAGTAGGTTGGACAAGTTGATATTTATCTAACATCCTTTTCAGCACTGATATTTTATGTCCTATGCGCTAAGTTTCCTATGTGTTCTGGGTTCTAATATGTTGTGTTCTAAGGTCCTTCCCAGCCAGGAACATGCTGAAGCCAGCTCTAATCAGCTTATAAAACCCATTATTAAATTATCAATGAGCATTTATACTTCCAAAATTAGCAATCACCGCAATTCAGTGCTTGAGTTATTGTTTTGTTGATTTCTAGACCTTAGTGTTAATAATGCAGATTAAAGTTAAAAGTAGATTGCAATCTTTTTTTTCTTAATAGCTTTTCACCCAGAAATTTTGTGCAACCCCAGATAAATAGGCATATAAAACATATATACACATCAAACATTTATTGATAATAATTTTTATTTAGCACTTTTGATTAGAGAAATTAAAATTAAGACAATTCTGTGAGAGTTCACCTTTATACCTCTCAGATTGGTTAAGAGGATAGGAAAATATAATGATAAATGTTAGAGGGGATATGGGAAAACTGGGACACTCATACATTGTGGATGGAGTTATGAAATGATCCAACCATTTTAGAGAGCAATTAGGAACTATGCCCAAAGGGCTATAAAATTGTGCATACCCTTTAATACAGTAGTGTCTCTATTGGGTCTGTATTACAAAAAGATCATAAAAAAGGGGAAAGCACCCACATGTGCAAAAATGTTTGTAGCAGCCCTTTTTGTAGTGACAAGGAACTGGAACCTGAGTGGATGTCCATCAACTGGGGAATGGCTGAATAAGTTATAGTATATGAATGTTATGGAATATTATTGCTCTATAAGAAATGATCAGTGGGCTGATTTCAGAAAGGCCTGGAGAGATTTACATGAACTGATATTACATGAAGTGAGTAGAATTAAGAGAGCATTGAACATGGCAACAACAAGATTATGTGATGATCAACTGTGATGGGCTTGGTTCGTTTCAACAGTGAGGTGATTCAGGTCAATTCCAAAAGTCTTGTGATGGAGAGAGTTATCTGCATCCAGAAGAAGGAATATGGGGACCACACACATAGTATTTTCACCTTTTATTGTTGTTGTTGTTTGCTTGCTTGTTTTTTTCTTTCTCATTTTTTCCCTTTTGATCTGGGTTTTTCTTGTGGAGCATGCAAGGATGAAGGTTGAAAACATTTGCATATATTTGAAAAATGAAAAATTATTAGTATAAAAAATAAAGGCATGGATTTCAAAAATAATAATTTTATTTGATTTTATTTATTTTAGCAATTATTTGTTTATTTGGTGGTTTTAATAATTTATTAATCATAATTTTGTGACCTTTATATTCATTTATCCAACCGACTACAATTCACAGTTTAAGAAGCCTTGATTAACATACTGTTGTCTCCATTGTATAGATTAGGAAATTTGTTCCTTGTTGGGTTCAGTGACTTGGCTATAATCCTGGGGCTAGTAAGGGAATTAAATTACAAACTAAAGTTCCTGATTCCAAATGCCAAATTCTATATCCTATACCATATTGGCTTTCTATAGTGAAAATAACCTGGAGACCATGAAGTGAGATGATACAAAGATCTAGTTCCATGGGACAAAACTAGACATATGATCTCATTGGTATGATGAATGGCTGGAGTGAGGAAATTCCCTCCATTAATACTAGGCAGAATCTTCTCTGAAATTGAGAATCATATATAGTTGACCAGATCATACAGCCTATATATGTTATAAGCAGAATTCTTATCCAAATCTTCCTGGATTTGAAGCCAGTTCTAATATAGGGCTTTTTATAACCTCATGGACCATATAATCCATGGAATTTTCTTGGCAAAGTTACTGGAGTAACTGCCATTTCTTTCTCCAATGTATTAAGACAAACAGAGTTAAGTAACTTGCCCAGGATCACACAGCTAATAAGTGTCTGAGGATGGATTTGAATTCAGCTCTTCATGACTCTAGAACTAGCACTCTCTCCCTTGATCTATCTAGCTGCCTCCAGTTAGAAAGTAGAGACTTAAGTTCTATATGACACTATGCAAGACTCAGTTTCTTTATCTATAAAGAAGGAATAATAATAGCACCTACCTCACAGAATTGTTGTGATGATTAAATGAAATAATATACATAAACCACTTAGCAAACCTTAAAGTTCTATATAAATTCTAGCCTTATCATTATCTTCTGCTATGTTACATATAAAACACTTTGCAAACCTTAGAGTTCTACTTAAATTCTAGACTGATTATTATCTTTTGCTATATCACATTGCCTCTCAATACAAATATACAAGTATAAAATAACTTTCCTGTTACTATTACTATTATTATTGACTAAATCCAGCTCTCTTCTCTTCACAGATCTTGGCCATCATCTCCATTATGTTCATTGTCCTCTCAACCATTGCCTTGTCGCTCAATACACTTCCCGAGCTCCAGAGCCTGGACGAGTTTGGACAGAGTACGGACAACCCCCAGCTGGCCCACGTGGAGGCTGTGTGCATTGCCTGGTTCACTATGGAATACCTCCTTCGGTTCCTGTCCTCGCCCAAGAAGTGGAAGTTCTTCAAGGGCCCCCTCAATGCTATTGACTTGCTGGCCATTTTGCCCTACTATGTCACCATTTTCCTAACCGAGTCCAACAAGAGCGTGCTGCAATTTCAGAATGTGCGCAGGGTTGTGCAAATCTTCCGAATCATGAGAATCCTCCGGATCCTCAAGCTGGCGCGACACTCCACTGGCCTGCAGTCTTTGGGGTTCACCCTTAGGCGCAGTTACAATGAGCTCGGCTTGCTGATTCTCTTCCTGGCCATGGGTATCATGATCTTCTCCAGCCTGGTTTTCTTTGCCGAAAAGGATGAGGACGACACGAAATTCAAAAGCATCCCGGCCTCCTTCTGGTGGGCCACAATCACCATGACCACGGTGGGCTATGGAGACATCTACCCCAAGACCCTCTTGGGTAAAATCGTAGGGGGGTTATGCTGCATTGCAGGGGTCTTGGTGATCGCCCTTCCCATCCCCATCATTGTCAACAATTTCTCCGAGTTCTACAAGGAGCAGAAGAGACAAGAAAAAGCCATCAAACGCCGGGAAGCCCTGGAGAGAGCCAAGAGAAATGGCAGCATTGTTTCCATGAACATGAAGGACGCTTTTGCTCGAAGCATAGAGATGATGGACATTGTAGTAGAAAAGAACGGGGAGACCCTAGGGAAGAAGGACAAGGTCCAAGATAACCACTTGTCTCCTAGCAAGTGGAAGTGGACAAAGAGGACCCTGTCTGAAACCAGCTCCAGTAAGTCCTTTGAAACAAAAGAGCAGGGCTCCCCAGAGAAGGCCAGGTCGTCCTGCAGCCCCCAGCACCTGAACGTCCAGCAGCTGGAAGACATGTACAACAAGATGGCCAAGACTCAGTCGCAGCCAAACCTCAACACCAAGGACTCGGCTCAACAGGGCAAACACCAGGAAGAGCTCGAGATGGACAGCCTCCCTGGCCCCGTAGTGCCCCTCCTACCGACGCGCACTGAAGGGGTGATCGACATGCGCAGCATGTCCAGCATCGACAGCTTCATCAGCTGCGCCACGGACTTCCCGGAGTCCAGCAGGTTCTCCCACAGCCCTTTGGCGTCTCTCTCTAGCAAGGCGAGCGGGCCCGTGGCCCAGGAGCTTGGCTGGCGGGGCCCTCCCGACTCGGGCGGGAGCAGGCTGTCGGACTCCAACCCGACCCCCGACGGCAGCCAGAACTCCAGCTTCTTTATCGAGAGCCCCAAGAGCTCCATGAAGACAAACAATCCTTTGAAACTGCGGTCGCTGAAAGTCAATTTCATGGAAGGGGACCAAAGCTCCCCCTTGCCCATGGGCAGCATCTTGGGGCTGTATCCAGATCCTCTGAGGAGCCGGGGCGGTGCCTCTGCCCCTGGCCTTGAGAGCGCCCTACTCGCGGATCGATCCTTGCTAAGCCCGGAGTCCTCCGTCTACACCACAGCAAGTGCCAGGACCCCCACCAAATCCCCAGAGAAGCACGCAGCCATAGCATTCAACTTCCACGATGCCGGCATCCATCAGTACATTGATGCAGACACTGACGATGAGGGGCAGCTGCTCTACAGCGTGGACTCCAGTCCCCCCAAGAGCCTTCACAGCAACACCAGTCCAAAGTACAGCCTCACCACCAGTGGGTTCCTCCGGCACAGGGACAGTGTGCACAGGACGGACAAGAACCACCAGGAGCTCTCCCCTTTGCCCACCTCGCCCAAGTTTCTAGGGCAGAACTGTGTTTATTCCATGGAAACATTGACTGGAAAGAACCAGAGAAGTCAAGAAAAGGGCAAACTAGATAATCACATATCCCCAGAGGTCCACGTGCTGCCAGGGGGTGGAGGTCAGGGAAGCACCAAGGATCCGAGCATCTGAAAAGCCCTAGATTAGGAGACCCGATGGCACGTTCCCGGGGGTGCTGCCCGCTCCCTCACCACTGAGCTTTTCTGCATGAACTTTACAAATGAAACAAGTCACTTGTTTCTAAATAAAACAGAGAATGAAGTATATCCAAGGAAATGCCCAGAGCAGCCACGCAAGTCCCGCTCTGGAAGGATTATCTACGGAACTTCCCAGGTCGCAGTACACCTGTCAGAGTGAGGCTGGCCCGCTACACTATCTCCTTGGATCTCTCCTGTTACATTCTTCTGTGGAGGGCTGGGTACAAGGTCCACAGCAGTCCCAGTTTCCCCCTCCCTCCCCAGACTCTCTTCTCCCCCTACCTTTGTACCCTGTACCTCCATCAGTTCACTCAAACGTTCCAGCCTTGGATGGGGATGCCTCCATCCCTCCCAGGGAAGAAAAGAGCAGGGTACAGGAGCAAACTCAAGGGAAAGGAAGGGACGGGGGAGGACGAGCCCGGTCAGCGGCCCCAAACACTGGGCATACTCCTCTGCCTCTCCGCTGGAGACAGCGTTTCAAGGGAGCAGGAGATGCTTACATTATGGGAATGTGAGCAATGGTACGAGCCAAGGTTCTGGCCTGAAAAACTTATTGCAGACCCTTCATCTACTTCAATATTCTATAGAAACCTGAGCTTTTGTTTTGAGGTCAAAGCAGGGTGAGTTGCACCACTTGTATCTGATTTAAATTGACTCCTTACCTTCTGGGAAGGGGTTGGTAACTCTGACATTTACCCAGTGCAGTGAATTTGGGCACCAATAGAATGTTGTGGGAGAAAACGAGAATATTTTTGGAGATTTAGCTAGCCTAGAATCAAAAAGATAATACAAGTGTTAGATATGCAAAAGAAATACCATAAGCAAAGAGACCACCAGTGAGCCACAACGAAACCTAATTGATTTAAAACAGAAAAAAACTGCAAAATTCAAAAGGAAACTGAGCCCCCACTTGCAACGCCCAGTTTAGACTCTTCAATACATCCTTCCATGACAGGCTATAGCAACTATAAAGGGATTAACTTTTGTTTCTGCGATATTCACGCTAAAAAACAAAAAAAAAAAACAAAGACAAAAAAAAATGCTATAAACAAAAAGCACTTTATGGTCTCTCAAAGGTGGGATCTACCAAGGACAGCATAAACATCTAGCACTTTAAAACAAGCACTATTTTCATGGGGGCCACCTGTCATGACTGGCAAGGTTGTCATTAAGACGTTGGTCACTGGTCCAGTTGGCCATGTGACCCGTGCACTGTTATCCCTCTGTGTTGTGTCTATGTCTGAGGGCTCACTCCCCCTTCCCCAGCCCCACGAAACTAACCTGTTAATCCCCATGAGTCTTAAGAGAAAAGGTTTCTAACACCCCAATAACAGTGCAGGTGACCTGGAAAATTAATCCTCGAGTCTACCTGTCCAAGGGACACCACTGCTGCACCGCTGAGGAAATCGGTCGAGAGTCTGGAATCAGGTGTCTCTGTTCCTTTCTTGTAAACTAGTCTTGGGTCTGTTTTCGGTGTAACTGTCTGTACATAATGCTGTGCTCTCATATTCCTGTGACCAGTGATGGCCAGGGCAGCCTGTACAGACAACAGCAATAAGTACACGTGTACATTGTCAGTGGTTGTAGTTCTCCTGTCCTTAGTACAATGACTTTCTATGCTGCATATACACCTGGCTCTCCTCCCACCTCAGCATGCTGGGGGAGATGAATTCTCACTGAGTCAGGGTGGGCTCTGCATGGGCTCTGTCCTTGCCAGGTGACAGAGAAAAGTAGCAACTGGAAGTACTTGCCAAGGTCTGTTCACAGTGCATGTGCAGCAAATGCAAGTGTACTTAGAAGAATTGCTGCAAAGTATTCCCGGTTTCCTTCTGTTGGCCTGGGAATGTAGCACACTCTATGGCAACTATTCACCAAGGGGGCTTTCTCTGGCAAGGTGACTGGGGTGGCCTATTTGCCTGTGAGAGGCAATGGGAAGTAGTCCAAAACAACGTCCGCCGTTCTTAGCATCTTCTCTTTGTTTGGGTCGCCATTCATGTTCGTCATCAGCACAAATGTGAAAATTCAGGGAAAAAAATAGCTTTTTTTTTTACATATATTATATATGTATATATATAAAAAGTAAATAGTAGTGATTTCCAATTGAGAAACTTTTAGAGCTGATGCTATTCTATTATGTTTTAAAAAAAATGACATTGCATATTTTACATATCAGGAAAGTGAACACATTTAAATATAGCCATATACCAAGGGAACTCACCAACCCTAGTTTAAATTGATGCATCTTATTTGCAGGTGATGTTGACAAGAGGTGTCTAGATCAGTAATATGTCAAGTTTTGGTTTGGTTTTTAAAACTGAAATCAATTGGTGCAACTCTCCTTGTAACCAAAGGCCCAGTCTGCCTTGTGTGGTCACTTAGGACTTAACCCTTAGCTCGCCTATTTCGTCTCACTTTAAAGTAGCATTTTGAGTCACTTTTGAAGGATGAATTCAGAAGTATCCTTAAAAAAAAACCTACCTTTTGTGGCATCAGAGCCAAAACCCTATAGATTTCTTATAGAAACAGAATCACGGAGACCCAGCATATACTATGCTTGAAGAATGTTTTGATTTCTTTTTATTTTTCACTTTTGTGTGTATGTATTATGGGAAATGTAGCTCTTACCGTGCTCCCAGTTCAAAATAAAAACATAACAAATCCAAATTTTTTAATTATGTGGATGTTATGTGTGTGCACATACAGTCTTGTACTTAGGTACACATATGTACATATACACTGGGAAATCTACATAAATGTTACTAAACGGTGAGACTCAAATGTCCTTGGTAGAGAAAAAGCACTGATTTGGATCCATAGAGTGCTTCCCTCCTTGCCCTCCTTTCCAATCCTATAGGTATCTCAAGAAAAAGGCTGTTCAAAAGTTCCCATTATATTATTTTTCCTGGAGCTGACAAAAAGCAAGTGGAAGAAAAATAAGACATCTACAAACCCCAGGTGGTGGTTTGTACAGCTATGAATAGAGGTGGGCAGAGATGGGTACAGGTGACCCCAGGGTTCCCTTCTCTTTGGGCAATCAATTCAGCAAAACTCACCTGTCAAACAGACCCGAACTTCCACCATTCATCACTAAGGGAGCAAGTAAAGGCAGCTTCTATGCCTCCTCATACATTTAGGGATGATAAAAATCAAAAAGGAATTTTTTTCAAAAGGGCCAGAACAGATCATATCAATAAGAACATGCACAGGTCATTCCCATCACCAATCCCCATCCAATTTGTTGAAATGATGGCATATCCTAATGACTAATTTATTTTCATCCACTCATGGATCCCAAACCAACAACTGGATTCTGTGACATAACCTTGGCCAACTCAGTCAAATACTGGCCAGTTGGTCATCCCAGTGCCACACTCCAGAGACAAAACTGTGGCCAGTTGTGGATAGAGTGCTAACCCTGGGAGGAGATGGTTTCTTGAACTTTTAAGCTTTGAACAAAGAAGAACGGTACTTCCCGGCAGTAGATTTCTCAGTGCCTTTTTCTCTTAGGAATTTCATCTAAGCACACTTAAAGGGGAAAAGGAACACAAAAGAAGGAGGAAGAAAAAAAAAAAAGATACATTTGTTCCTGTGACTCCCACTTTCCTAGAAGAGTTAGGGAATTAAGAATTCAGAAGAAGAAAAAAAAAAAGATTCCCTTTTGACTGGTGCAGTCAACCCCTGGGAATCACAGGCAATGCAACTTCTTTGAACTATCAACACATCCTATGGGTATCTTTGGTGACTCTAAGCCTTCTCTTCCCTTGCAGCTAATAAGGTACCTGTTTATAAGGAGCAAAACAAAACAGTATTCTCTTCTGTAAAATTGTAATGTACTGTTAATATTTGTATCTATTGTATATTTCTGTGTTGGCTGAAATTATGGCTGGTACAATTTCTAGTTGATGAACAGCGGGTAATTTAAGACTTAAAACCAACCAGGTCACTAAAGCCAGGTTCTCTCTTTCCTCTCTCTGCCACCAAGTTTCACATCACATTATCAAAGAAATTTAAACAAGAACTTGAGAAAATAACAAAACTCTGGAATCTGGTCCAGAATAGCAGGACCACTGTGCTGAGGGACTCTGGTCAATAGATTCAAGTGGCCACACAAGTGAGAGGAGAAGAAAGCGTTACCATCCATAGACATCCTGCCAGAATTGACCAAGTAAAACTAGAGGTTTCCCTTCTTCAGAAGTTTCTAAACCTCTCAAGTCCTTGTGCTAAGGAAACCAAAACTAACCTCACACAACCATAGAATGTTTTGGATGACCCCGGTCAGGGAGAAGATGGCTTTAATTAGTTCCTGCAAAGGTACAAAAGTTGGAATTACCTCGGTGTTTACCTTTATGCTGGCCCTTTAAGTATCTGATGTATGAAAATGCCACAAGACTTTCGTGCATCTCAGAATAGTCTATTTTTCTGTTCAGATAAATATATATATGTATTTTTAGCAAATTTATAATAGGGAAATTGAGTCAAATTTCTTCTTTTGTATTACAGAATAATATATTAGGAGACTTATTTATGGTCATTTCTATATCTGATTTCTTCTGGTCTTTTTATTTTATTCCTCCCTTCCTTGGTTTTTGTTGCTCCAAGGGGAGTGGGGGGTGGGGGTAGGGAAGGGTGCAGAAAATCCCATCCAAGGTTTTGGTGTCTGACTCCTTTGTGGAAATGTCTGCCAACTGTCTGGTATTGTCATTTCGCATAACCTGTCTCTATGTTGTTCCTGTTTAGGCTCATAAAGCAGGGACTGAAAGTGGAAGAGAAGGCAAGAAGGGAAAGAGGAAGGAAAGTATGATTTGTTGAATGCAATCCACCCAATCTGGAAATCTGGAAAGGCTGACCTGACCAGAGCTGTCCCTTCCAGAGATCCTGGATTTACCAGGACTTCTTAGAACCAAAATTCTCTTCCCATTCAAATCTCAGTCACCCTTTTATGTTCTAAAGTTCCTTTTAGCCCCAAACTGACTTTTCTCAGCCAGTCTGCGGCCCCACTACCCAATTCTACAACATTACCAAATACAGTGGAAAGTTATCAGTGTTTTCAGGATGAAGGTCCTCCACTGGCCCGTATCTCGATACATCATCCAAGACCAACATGCCTCACCCACACCTGGAAAGGGAAACTACTTCCCAGGATGTGCTGAGTAAACTTCCTTTCCTTGAAGACTGCCCAGAAATGTAGCAAAATGGATATGGACATAGTGCCACTGTGTCTTCATACCCTCATTGTCCACTTGATTTTTCCACTAAGCTTGTCCAGGGGTACCGCTCCAGTCTCTCTCAGGGCAGAGAGCTTTTCTCTGTGAAATGATTACAATCAGAATTCACACTTCTATAGCACTTTATGAGGAACTGTACTCACAAAACCCTCCGAGGCATGTGATTTGAAAGTTATTTTCCACATTTTTATGGTGAGGAAACTGAGGTTTAAAAAGCTATTTAGTAGAAGAACGGGGATTAGAATGCTGTTCTTCTGAGTCTATGTTATAATGTACCACACTTATGTCTCAATGACAAGGGATGGGAGTGGTTATTATGTGTCAGGTCTTGGGGCTAAAAGTTTCTCTGGCCCTCTTCTTATTTAAAAGTATCTCTAGACTATCTGAATTTTCTTGGCTGATTTCTATCAGTGGTAATATACAATAGTCTACATTGTATGTGGATATATACTGTATGTATGTAGGGACTTGAACCAAACTGTGAATGAGAAACTGGAATGGGTCATAATAATTCTGAACCCTGAATGGAACAATAAATTTCAGTTTCCATAGTGAGTAGTGAATTGAACCAAAGATCTTTCCCAAGCAAATTCTAGTCAACCAGTTGAGACAGTCTATTGTACCATCTCTTACAGTGGTAGGAAGAGCACTATACCAGAAACCAGGAGAACAAAATTCTGCCACTCTCTTTTCCTCTCTGAGTCTCAGTTTTCTTCTCTGTAAAATGAGGAGATTTGATTCAATGATCTATAAGGTTCCTTGCAGCTCTGGTATTCTATATTCTAAGGTTTCTTCCAACTTTGAAATTCTATGTTCAATTTGTTAAGGTTCTTTTCAGCTCTGAAATTTTGTGTTTTGTGTTGTAAGTTCCCTTCCTGCTCTGACATTCTGTGTTCTGTGGGCTAAGTTCCCTTCCAACAATGACAATCATTATGTTCTGAGGTTCCTTGCTGCTCTGACATTCTATGTTCTGAGGTCTCTTCTAATTCTGACATTTTATGTTCTAAAGTCTCTTTCAGCTCTGACTTCGCTTTGAGTCCAGAACTATTGAACCAATACAACATAGAGACATCCAAAACCTTTTCTCAGAGAAATTCCAGCTTTACATACAAGCACCTACGTAAATATTTGGTTGTAATCCCAGACTCCACTTGCTTAAGAAATTTCTCCAAAGTTCCCCAAATGTCAACTTGAACCAGGACTGGTTTTTAGAATGGTCCCAGTATAAAATGACCATACACACACAGTATCTTCTCCCTTTCAAGGAGGGCCAAGTCTTATTGATGTAAGACCAAAGAACCTCTACTTAGTGGCCTGGGAATGACAGAACAAAGCTTTAGAACTTTCTGGTTCCAAAGTTTTGTATTTGGTTCAAAGTTATAAGGTTTATTTAGGGGGTAGGTCTTATATTCTGGGAATTGATCAAATTCTATTTCCTATTTTCAAGCATATCTTACATGTATGTGAGATGTTGAAAGAGTCAGGAAAAGATCTTGTTCTCTGCCTTCTCAAAGTTTTATTAAAGAGACATGGAATAATGGAAAGAGGTCTGAATATGAAATCAAAAGGACTTGGGCTTGAATACAACTCTTAATTTTGTACAAGAAGCTTTCTAATTGGGGGCCTCAGTTTAGACAGCCTTTCACATCCTTTGCATATCTCTTATTCTATGTTTAAAGGCAATTCCCATGTCTACATCTTTCTCTGAACTTATGTCATTGTGGACAACTTGAGAACAGGGAAAGGGAGAGCTGGAGTATTGGGCATTATAGTTCCTTTCTCTCTGGGTTCTAGAACATAGCACACCTTCCAGACCAATGCCTTATTTGGTTCCAGGTACCAAACTGAATTTTTTTGACCAGACAACTTGTAATATCCCCCATCTCTGAGTCCCTTAGAATATTTCTGAACTGGTATAAAGGCTGAGGCTGGTGCTGTTTCCATTGCATCTAAGTAGAGAGGACTCCTTCTCTAAAGCTCCTAGAATAGGACAAGACCTAACAGAAGCTCACTTCCTTCTATCAAGTTTTTTGTCTGTAGTATTGTTGGTGGCTTACATCTAAGCCCTACTATAATGAAGATTGTATTCCACAGGAAACCAGACCAGGGGTTCCTAACCTGAACTGCATGGACACTTAATGATTCATGGATAGATTTCAGAAGATCTGTGAGTCTGGATGTAAAAAATATTTATCTTTATTTTCATTAAACCTATAATTAAAATTTAACATTTCCTCCAATTATTTAAAAACATGATACTAAGAAAGGATCCATGAGCTTTACTAAAAGTCCAAAAGGAGTCAAATCTTACACAAAAAAAGTTAAGAACTCCTGGAATAGACCAACACTCCTGGATTTTTCCTCTGTATATCCAGCTAGAACGAAAACTTCCAAAATTCCAGCTAAGTCAGTGTCTAGAAACAACACATTTCAGTGTCTGCTTTTTAAGATAACACCTGCAACTATTGACCATTACCACTTCTTATTTGTAATAATAATTATGATAATCATGTTTCAGTAGTGCTTAAAGGTGTATAAAGTGTTTACCTCCAACAGCTCTGTGAGGTACATAGTAAAAATATTACTGTCCCTATATGAGGAAACTGAGGTGAAATGACTTGTCCAGAATGACAGAGCTAGTAAATCAGAGGCAGCCAAAAATAGGTTTATTCTGACTCCATTCTATTCTTTCCATTATGTCAGTGCTCCTAGAATCCCTCGTGTCTATATTAGGAACCTACAAGGATCTTTCACTTCGAGGACCCTGAATGTTTGATAGCACAGGACAGGATAACCATCAAAGGGAACACAGATGGAGTTTGGAAGGAAGAGAAGTAAATGTCTCCAGAGTCACTGGGGTTCTCATTAGAAACCTCAGAACAAAGCTTTAGAACTTTTCCAGAATTCCAAAATTTGGCATTTGATCTCAAGTTGTTATTCTAAGTTCTCTTTGAAACGTAGCAGGTAATTCTGAAGTCCTTAGGAGTTGGAGAAAAACCACCCCAGAATGAGTCTCTGCTACATAGAAATCATCCTAATCTTTAGCCAGCCTATTTAGATTCTGCACTTGTTCAGAAGAACACTAAGTCAGGTTAGCATCAGGGGAACTCTAACCCCACATGAATTTGCTCAGCAACAAAACCAGGCTGGGAACTGGTATTCCCTCCCCCTACAACATTCACCATCTCCCCAGAGTATGTTTTGCTCATAGTGGACGCTTGAATAATATTTTAGAGCTCAAACAAATGAAACTTGACCTTAGTTGGACTAGTGACCACTAGGAAAGGAAGGGAGTATGTGGGGAGGGACTATGTCACTCCCTGATGCCCTTGAGTCAAGTTATCTGAAGGGCTTGATTCCTGACTCAAATTGGAACCAAGGCAATGCAGGACCTTCAAGTGGAAGGGGCAGGAGTGGCAGCAACCAGCTGCTGTGGGGGGAGTGAATGATTCAAGGGCTGTACTTATTGGGAAACCAAAAAGGGCTTGTCTCAGCCTCTGTCCTTTCTTTCTGGCCTCCCATATCCAGCTCCCACTTTGTGTACAAGCACTCAGACTGCACACACAGACATATTCCCCAAGGGAGAAGGATTTCAAATAAGGGAAAACTAGAGTTTTAATATTCCCCACCCTCAAGAAAAAAGGGTACCCTGTTCCTAGCCTCAGAAATCAGATGCAGAAAGCCCACTGAGGAAAACAGTAAAAATCATGGTTTCACAAAGTTCTTTCTTCACAATCAGAACTCACAGGCAGTTCAAGTCTCATGGTCCTCATTTTACAGATGAGAAAAGGGAAGGTCAGAGATAAAAACTGACTCCCAGGATAATATTCTTCTTGTAACTACTCTGCAATCCACTAATTCTTCCCCCTCCCCCCCAAAAAAAGCAAAAGAAGAAGGGAACCTCTGAGCCTCAAACTGGAAAACCTTTTTGCGTAAATGGGAGGTTCAGCCATAGGTACAGGATAGCCAGCTGATCGGCCAACTGCCCTGTTCTTCCTATGAAATGAGTGGTCCTTCTTCCCATCCCATGCTGATTGCGTCACATGAGCCTTTCTCCTCCACTGGGCAAGCGTACCTCAGTCTCCTATCTCTCACCCGAGGGCTACTGGGTTATTTTTGCCTCCTAAGCCATCCAATGCCACTCTGACTGGGACAGGGAGTAAGCCACTGACATTAGCCATATTGATGAGAGCACTTGGTCTCTGTTTTCTTTGGGCAACATCCATCTAGTCCTTCTTCATTCCAAGTTTACTGACCTCTCCAATCATTTCCGTAAAGGGAAAAACAAATGTCACACATACTCACACACACAGAGGAAAAGAAACTCGATGTCTTTATATGCATGTAGTGAGATGAAACTGTGATCATTGTGTGACATTCAGATACTGTACTTATTGTCTTGTAAATTGTGTCCAAATGTCTAAGGGTTTTCAAGCAATGGTCCCTTACTGCAATCTGCAGAATTAAATAAAAAGGTATGGAGAAAATGGTCTTGATCTACTTTGGTTTGTTCTTAATGGTGCAGGGGTTGGCAAGCTTTAAAACAGAGTTTTCAAAATTTCTTTTGCCATGGAACACTCCTATACTGGAAATATTCTGACCAGAAAAAGGGGTAGAGATAGGATATGGTGGCCCCTCTCAGATAAACAATGGAAATCCATGTAAGTATGGTATTTTTAAGGTTCATGAATTATCTCATTGAATCCTGGTGACAATCTGGTGAGGTGAGTGATGTAATTATTCCCCCATTCCATAGACAAGGAAATTGAGGATCAGTGCAAGAATATTTATTCAACCTAGACCTTCTCAAATCTCAATGCAAAAATAAAAATTGTTGAGGCAACTGGGGTTAAGTGACTTGCCCAGGGTCACATACAACTAGGAAGTGTTAAGTGTCTGAAGTCAAATTTGAATTCAGGTCCTCCTGACTTCAGGCCTAGTACTCTATCCACTAAAAATGAATATTAAAAATTGTCTTTACGTGCAGCTAGGAAAAAATAATATTAAAAAAAACTTCAATGGACTATTGTAAAGTGATATCCAAAGAGATTTTTAAGTAACTTGCACAGTCACACAGCTAGTATAAATATCTAAGAGGAGATCTAGATCTAAGTCTTTTTGACATCAAAATCAGGGGGCTATTCTCTATACTTCATTATCTCTCAGTAGAAGTCAAGGAAATTTGGGAACATGGAATAAGAGGAACCTAAAGAATCTGTGTATGTCTTCAGTGAGATAGACAGTCTTAGGAAAATCCATGAGATATGTGTTTGAGAGACACCCAACCCCACACAGATGCAAATTGTCCATTCTGGGTGACAGTAGGACGAGGGCTTTTGTCCCTGTTTGATAGAAAAGAAGTACTGACTATACTAGTCCCTCAGACTTACTAGCTCTGTCATCATGGAGCTACCCTTTAATTTATCCTAAACATTTCTGATGGATCTCTAATGACTTCTTAGTCATTAACACGGTTTCCCAAACTATGTTCCATGAGGTCCAAGTGTTTCCAGAGAGAAGAGTTTTAAAGTTCATAAAAGCCTGGGGAGTAGGGGTTGGAGAATCTGGAACATGAAACAAGCTCATATTTGAGGCAGCTGGGCTATATAACAGTCAGAGCAATTCTGGACTCAGGATCAGAAAATCCTAAAAGGGCTAATGAAAGATAAATTATTATAATCAGAAAACAGAGATCCAGAGAGGTAATTTGGTCAAAATCACACAGCTTGCTAATAAATGCCACAACTAGAATTCAAGCTCAGGTTTTAGGAGTCCAACCATTGCCTTTTGCCTCAGCCTCAGGCTAATGTTCTAATATTCCCATTAAGCTGAACCTACGGTTGAAGTCATCCTGTCCCTCCCCCCTGGCATGGTGCTTCTTGCCTTATGTTGAAACTGAAAAATCTCTGTAATAGATAGCCTGCTCTGAGTCTGCCCTGGCTTCCATCCTCCAGCGAGGCACTGTGCAGTTCAGCTCAGCTGCTTGCAATCGGAAGAAGGGCAAATGGTCACTAGTGAACTTGTTGGGGATATAATATCAAAAACAATAGATTTATTGAAAGGCTCTTCCTTTCATTATCTCCTTTGATCTTCACAATTCCTCATAATAACCTTGTGGTATAACCGGAGCAGAAATAATTCTTCTCATTCCATAGAAGACAAACTGAAGTCCAAATGGAGATATAATTTGCCCAGAGTAATATTAACCAGTGACTAGTAGAGCCAAGATTTCAACCCAGATCTCCTGTTTCACTCACATAAGGCTCTTGGCCATACACCGCTGAGAAATTTAACAGCCCCAATCCGGGCACCTGCTTAACTTGGGCCCAGGTCCATCTTTCCCAAGAGAAACAAAGATGTTTCCAAAATCTGGAACCTTTTTATGTGATAGAGGTGCCTCTGGAAGTCTGGGGACACTTTCACAGAATAAGATTTCTAATTGAAAACAATAAAATATATAGAATTATAAAAGAAATCAATTATATTGAAATACAGTTATAAATATATATTTTATGTTAATATATATAATATATATGAAATATATATAAAATATATATTTTAAACCAGCAGTTTCACAGGCATTCTAAAGTAAGGTCTGGGAATGTTTAGCAAAGAAATACTCTCCCCACTAGGGTAAACTTATCTCCCCCAAACTGGCCAGGTCAAACCCTAAAAGGTCACGGGGGAGTGTGTTGGGGCTCCCTCAGGCCCCTGGGATTCCTCCCCTCTGTGAAAGGCCCTGCATAGATCACCTGCCCCCATGCCAAGAGATATGCTCCATTACCCTCTGGGAGAGACCCCCAGGCTAGGTTATTTGGAATCATCTAAACCTTAAAAGGACAGAAGAGCTTTATAGTTCTGGATTTTTGTATATCACCTTAAAAAAAAACAAACAAACATATTCACCATAATGAAAAGAATGCTAGATCTAGAGTCAGGGGGCCTGAGTTCTAATCCAATTTTAATACTGTAGCTATATGACCTTGAATCTGAGTCTCAATTTCTTCATCTGTAAAATGGGGTTAAGAATATTGGGACTAACAGGAAGAGAGTTCTTTGTAAACCTCAAAGGCCTATAGAAGCTGTTTTTAATAGGACTTTAAAAATTGCATTTTGTGTCACTGGTTCCATCCCCCCTGCCCAGCACTCATCTGTCTGGCCTGTCACGATCCTTCCACTGCCTGCTTCTAGTCCCTTCTCAATTACATGAACAGAGCTGGAAGTCTAAAAGGGGCCATTACCGTCAGGCCCCTGGAGTGGCCGGCACAGCTGTCTCTCCCTCTCCAGCGGATCTCGGCAGAGAGAGCAGGTGTACAAATAGATGTACTCTGTAGCTCATGGTCTATCTTTGTATTTCCTTCTCTCCTGCCGGCCATATGGCCTCTCATCTCGAGATCCCCCACTGCACATATTAGGATATCGAGTATTTTAACAGCCAGCACCAGGAAGCTCAGGAGCTACTCACTGCTGAGATTCATTCATTCCAACAACCAGCATTTATAGAATGCCGACTGGGCCAGTCACACAGAGGGAAGAAGGTTAGGTAAGACACGGCCCCTGCCTTCAGGGAGCTGATATTCTAGCAGAGCTATAAGACACAAACACGAACAGCTCTAATTATTGATGGGAGTGCTAATGAGTGAACCAGAGGGATGCAAACAAAGAGACACGTGAGACCCTCACTTGGAGGAGGCAGAGCTTTACAGCTTCCTGGAGGAAGTAGCATTTGAGATGAATTTTAAAAGAAGGGGAAGCAAGATCTTAATGAGTCAGGTTCATGGCTAATTAAACTACCCCCAAGGAGAAGATCCATTATCCCACCCCATCCCACAGGTTCATGTGGTAGAATACAAACGCCTAGGAGATGAGGATTGTTTAATTTTCTCTTTTAGCTTTCATATATTACTTCATAAATTCTTGCTGGATTGCACTGGGTTGGATTAAAAACAGAAAAATTTTAGAGCCTGAGAGAACTATAGTCATCTTGATTATAAAACTAACTCACGGGTATATAATAGATTATATCTATGGCATCTCTTCTATATTAGCTCCCCATTTCAACATTCACATTTATATATTGGATCCCTAGAGTGAGGCTGCCGTTCTTATTCACTAGGCTACCCTGTGGAGCTACAATATAAAAAGTATAACTCACAAGCCCCCAGGGGTGAGCGTCCCCTTCATAGTCAGCCAGCAGACACATTTAGCTCAAACCAGAGACATTTACTATAAAGGTGTAGTATAAAAAGTGACTTTAATATGCCTGATGTATAGTAGGCACTTAATGTTTGTTGATTGATTTATACAAAACATTCCTCACATAAACTTGGGCTATACATTTCCATAAACCCACATAGGGAAGAGTAACCATAAATTTAGACTGACATGGTAGTGATACATCAGTAAGAAAGGCATATAGCCATGCATGTGCCAGTGCATATGGACAATTTATACCACTGGTACTACAGGGCTTATTATTCTTTGTATTCTTATGGAGTTCTCTCATTGTTCTTCCTTGAGGAAGCATTACCACTAGGTTATCAGCTGGTCTTTGATCTGCTCCTGCCCTTACTTTAATTCTAGACGGCCAGAACGAGTTCTCTCATGAATCCATAGTCAGTTCCCTTTTCTGCTGACAGAGGTCTCACTCACTGAATCTTTTTCCTGCCCAGAATATCCCTCACACTGTGTCTGGGTCTCCATGTAACACACATGGCGCTACTTCTAGCTGAATGTATCTCAATTATGCCTTAAATTCTCTCTAAACAAAGTCTCAAACTGTTCAGCTGATGGATGTCAGTTAACCTCTGGGAAATGGCTAATCTTTGGTCGGCCAATGACTAGTCTCTTTTTCTAATTCAATCAAAGAAATTTTTCATGTTTTGTATAAGGATATAGAGCGAATATAGGACTATAGACAGCTTTGTACTTAATTTGATACATTCTTATCTGCCTCTTATTTTCTGGGATTTTATCTAGAATTGATGAGCGGTTTGGTCAGAGTCCAGTTCCTCCCCCTATGCATCTATTATGTTATTTCATCTTCATAATACCTTTATGAGATAGAAAAGGTAGGTTTTATCCCTAATTTATAGTTCAGGTCATCGAGACATCAGTTGCATAGCTATTGGTTAATTGAATAAATATTTCAGAATAAATATTTCAAAAATTGAAATAAATTGAAATAAAAGAATTGATACTCAAACTTAGGTCTTAAGACTCCAAATACAATACTTTCCAATCCAATCAGACTAACTAATGCTCAGCTACAAAATCTTGTGCTTTGTCTAGGGATTACAAAGATGGCACAATCACTGATTTCCATGAGCTTACAGTCTAATTGGGGGAAGGCCAAATAGACAAATAGTCATTGCATTGCAATCCTCCATGCCAATAATAATAAATGATAAATAATACCTAGCATTTATACTGCATTTTAAGATCTATCAATTACTCTGCAAATATTATCTTATTCGATCCTCACAATTTGTGAGAATCATATCAATAATGTGCTGCTATTTTAAAGCAGGTTTTTAATTGAATGAGAAAATATTTGGGAGATATATGCTATTATTACTACTCCCATTTTATGTATGAGTAAAGTGATCCTCAGCCAAGAGACTTGCCCAGTGTCACATAACTAGGATCTAATACGTTTTTTGAAAAGAGGTCTCCCTAACTCAAAACCTCATATTCTATTCATTATACCACCTTTCCCTATAGATTTATAGATGTGAAACCTGAGATCTTGAGAGAAGTTACTCCCCCCAGAGTGAGTGATAGAATGAAGACAAATCTTTCTCTCGTCTAGCTCAGGTTTCCAGCTCAGCTCTCCTTCTTTTATTTCATTTCCAAGGAATATTAAAAAAAAAATCAAAAAGAGAAAAGCTCTTATTCTGATTCCTCTATCCCTATTTTGGCAATTGAAAGAGAGGGCTCCAAATATCCCCCTTTGGAGTTCTAGGTTGAGTTGTAAGGAGAAAAATATTCTACAGCAAAATACACTCTGGCTCCCAAGTGGCCCTGTAATTGGTACCATGAAAACACAGGGAGGGAGCCAATCACTTAATCGGCAGGCGCATTTGAAATGAGCTTTGTGGTAATGAGCATGAGGCAGGTAGTGAAGCCAGACGGCTCCCTTCTGTAATTGGCCCTCCCCACTACCCCTATCGCACTTACGTGGTCTCTTTGGTTAGTTATTACCAAACCCTGCTCATCTGTTTTGCCAAAGGCTGAGCTACCCACTCAGGGCACTTTAACAAATGAAGGGGACTGCATGAATTTAATCAACTCATCCTCTCATAGACTCTTAAAGTCAGAAGCAAATCTAGGATGTTAGAAATGGGGGGTACCTAAGAACTTAGAATATTAGAGCTGGGAGGAACATTAGAACATAGAACATGAAAACTTAGAAAGAAATCTTTGGACCTTTGGTCCTATGACATTTGGGTCCAAATTCTTCTTTTCAAAAGTTTCATATTAACATCTTTTAAAAAATCACCTTCACACACACACACATATATGTATACATACACACACACACACATATATCCTACTTTAGCAGCTAGCAGGACCATGTGGATGGATCATGGGGTTTGAATTAGGAAGACCTGAATTCAAATTTGACCTCTAATATTTATGAGTTCTATGACCCTGGACAATTCTGCTTCAGTTTCTTCATTTGTAAAAGTGGGGATGATAAATTGATGGACATGGCTCTTTTTAACAATGAGGTGATTCAGACCAATAGACTTGTGATAGAGAGAGACATCTGCATCCAGAAGGAGGACCATAGGGACTGAATGTGGATCACCACATAGTATTTTCACCGTTTTTGTTGTTAATTGCTTACTTGTTTTTTTTTTTCCTTCCTCATTTTTTCCCCTTTTAATCTGATTTTTCTTGTGCCCCTTGATAAATGTGGAAATATGTTTAGAAAAATTGTACATGTTTAATTTATATTGGATTACTTGTGGTCTGGGGAAGGGAGAAGAAGGAAGAAAAGGAGAAAAATTTGGAACAAGATTTTTGCAACGGTGAATGTTAAAAACTATCAGCATATATTTGAAAAATAAAAAGCTATTTTTATTTTAAAATACCCTGTCAAAAGTGGAAATAATAATAGCATCAATATTGCAGGATTATCATGAGATATTATTACAAATGATATAATATTTATAAAGCATTTAGCATAGTGCTTGTCAAATTGGAGGTACTTATAAATGTTTGTTTTCTTCCTTCCCACCCACTCCTCCCCCAAAGAGTCATCTCTTATAAGAATTTTTTTAAAGAAAAAAAAAGTTCAGCAAAACTACTAACATCTCATTTGTTTGACATTATATGCAATGTTTCAGACCCATAGTCCCCCACTTCTGCAAAGAAGGGAAGGAGGTACATTTTTTCATTCTCTTCTCTGGGGCCAAGCACTAAGGCTTTAATTTTACAAAAAAGAAGAAGGGAATTGACTTTTCAAATTATTCAGCTAAGTAATAGTTAGTTATAACAATACTAAAATCCAGGTCTATGACTTTTAAGTTCATACACTCAGCTATCATCATGTCTCTTTGTCCCATTGTATCCTGAGAAATGTCCATTTGGGATGGCACACGGTCACCCCCTCCCGTACGCTCCCCCTCAAAAAAACGAAGAATACAAGAACAAGGACAGAGTCTGAAGTCATTCATCCTCATCTCTGCCTTCTAATGTGAGAATCAAGTCCCTATTAATATAGATGAGGGCTGGCACTGACTTGATTTTCAAATGAGTTCAGTAGTTCAAAATCTCCATTTCGGGAAATATGAAATTTATGTAACAAAAATTAAAAGGAAAATTGGGGAAGAATATCATAAGTGCCCAATTTCTAGTTAAGTGCTCTAGGTCCCCAGATGGCATGGAAGACGGATGAGGGGGTGAACAAGGGCCGGCAGAGACAATCGACAGGCAGCAGATAGAGCTACAACAGCTGCATGGCAATATGGAAAGTGTCCTGGAGAAGGACCCAGCGTTTGGACCCTAGAGTTTCTACCATTTACTAGCTGAATTGTGAGCCTCAGAATCCTTATCTGTAAAATGGGGCTAATGACCTTTATCCATTACCTCCCAGGCTCCAGTGAGATAATGGATGGGAATGTTCTCTTAAAATGTAATCTGTAGCCCAGGGCCCCAACACTTCTATGGGCCCAGGATTATAGGATCATAGGTTTAGAGCTAAAAAGGGACCTTAGAAACCTTCAGGTCTGACATAAAGGCATATGGAGGTTAAGTGCTCAGGGCCAGGAAATAAAAATTTAGAAGTACCTACTATTTGCCAGGTACATGCTAAGGCTTTGCAAACATTATCTCAATAGATGCTCATAATAACCCTGCAAAACAACACTGATAAGTGTCTGAGGGATAAGAGACCTGGTTGGAGCTTGGGGCTGGTTCCAAAGGATCAGTTTCTTTCTTAGTTTATTGCTTCCATCTGGTGTTATTACAGGAAAAAATCTGCAAAATAAAGTTTTCCCCAAAGGTAAAAGTATCAAAGGATTCAGCTCCCCTGGTAGCAATTAGTATGGATAGTTTAGACTATGTCCCAGCAAATGCAAAACTAACTAAATAGATAGATGGATGGATGAATAAAAGTGCAAATAAAATAAATAGGTACATCAACAAAATAAATAAACAAATGAATGAATAAAAATGCAAATAAAATAAAAATAAATGAATAAAACTAAAAAAAATAAATAGATAAAGTAAATAAAATAAATAAATAAGCAAAAAGCTGATGTTTACTGAATTCTAAGTAATTTTGCCTAACTGGGCCCTTTTCCTTTCCCATGATACCCATCTTTTCCCAAGAGAATTTCCAGAAGTCACCAGGATAGTAGAGGAGCTAAACAGTTTATGGCCAAGCCCACAAGCTGGAAAATCAGTTTTCCTAGAAACCCAGCTCTGTTAGACTCTCCATTTCCCTAAGGACTCACTCCATCTTCTCTCCCTTCTAAGCCAGAAGAGATTCCTGGGCCCCATCTCTGTTTGGTTTCTTGTCAAGTCCCCCTTGAAGTGTATATGTTAGGCAGCCAATGCTGCCTGCTCTGATAAACAATGGTTCTTTCTTTGGAAACATTTAAGCCATTCTGTCTCCAGAAAATGAATGAGTTCTGACAGGTATCTTCACTCAGGAGCACAGTAAGTACATGAACCTATCTGACCGAAGGCACGGCCCTTTTGACTCCGGTGGGAACAGAGCAAGCCCTACTACTTTGTCCACAGCCTCAGAGTGATCCTCACCCTTATGGTGAATAAAAAAGGCAGTACCATTTTCTGGCTCATCATTATTATTCAATATAAAGAGCTCTCCTAAGTGCTGGAAGGGAAAAACATGAGCCAGGAAATGGAAGACCTGGGTACAAGCCCCAGTTCCTTTTCTGCCTGGTTAGCTATGTGATCTCAGTCAATTCCCTTCTGTATCTCAATTTCCTTATCTATTAAATGGGTATAATAATAGTCTCATAGAGTTGTTGTGAGCAAAGTAGTATGGGAATGTGAATTACTATTAATAGTAGAAAGAGTCCAAGGACCTGGATTCAAATCTCAAGCTCAAGGATAAAAATGAGATTAAAATTGTACAGTTTCATCTAAATGTTAGCTATTATTATTAAAGTGGTTTACCCACAGTCACACAGTTAGCAAAAGTCACAAATTTAGGATAGATAACCCAGAGAAGTAATGAGTTCTCCATTAATGGAAATATTCAAAGACTTGAGGTGCCAGAGAGGATATCATTGAATGAGGGAGAATTGGATTAAATGACCTTCTAGATCAAGGAACCTAGGATTTACTCTCTCTTTTGTTCCCCGTTAAAGAACCACCATAGTTTAAAGTCTCCTATTCTAGTTCCTTCTGGTACTATTTAGTTTTATTGCCTTAGGGAAATCATTTAAGCTCTCTAGGCTAAAGAAATACATCTGTCTTTTTATTTACCATTGACATTCTTCAGTCTCTGGCCCTTCCTTCTCTCAAGGATTGCCAATACCTCAGTCCCCAACAGAGGCCATCACCTCCACTGATTAGCCCTTACTTCCAGTCAGCCACTCAGTAATCCTCTCCAGTCAGATCCAACCACATCCTCAATCAGTGGTCCATGTCCTGGGACCACATCCTGTCCTGGAAGGAAATATATAAGAAACTTCTATTTAAAGTCTGATTTTGCCTCAGAGGGAGGTTCACATCCCAGCACCAAGATTATTGGTCTATCAGACCTGCTGCCTAGCTAGTCCAGATTTCAGATTTTTACCATCCTTAGCTCCATTTACCTGTTTTTCCCTGAAACTTAGCTTAATATTTAGGGAGTCTTGACTTCCTTTTCTCTTCTGAGCTCCAAGGAATTTAGGCTTCCTTACTCTCCCCCAGTTCTCCTGGCCCCTACATTTACCTGATTAACAATGGTAACCCACACTTCACCATTGCCCTGGAATCTGGACAAAGCAGACATTGAAAGCTGCAAGATGAGACAGAGAGAGCAGCTGAGGGACGCAGACAGCCTGGACATGCCGGGAATGTGGCAGCTGAAGCCCCAAACTTGAGTGAGATCTATCCAGATGCTGAATAGAGACTTCCACTTGAGAATAGGAGCCATGGAAATGAGACAGGTGGCAGTGGGGTGCTGATAAATGTTTAACAACCAGTTCTGTGGTGAAGAAAAATGTCTGTCTGACACACATTTAAGTTCGATGTACATTATTGACATTTTCTACATCACTTTCTTAAGTACAGACAGTCAGCAAAACAATAAATTAAGCCTTGATTTGTAGCATCTGTTGATATCCAAGATATAAATGCTCACATCAAAAATTTAACAATTGGCTCTCCAGACCTGGATTGAGCTGGTTCCAACAAGATGTAAGGTAGCCCTAAATAGGGTACCTGGAACAAGGCCAGTCTGCAGTGTGCAAGACAAAGCTAGCACACTTCCCCTACATCCTCCTTAGCAGGAACACTTGGAAGGAACCATAGTAGGCTAAACTTCTGGGAATAAGACCTTATCACTCAGTCCCGCAATACCACTTGTACTCCTAAGATAATGACCACAACAGCAAGCCATGTTTCTGTCATACTTTACAAGGGAGAGCAAATGTTAATTAATATTCCCATTTTACAGATGAGCAAACTGAAAATCATAGAGCTAATAATGAGGAATTAGGTGGTGAAGTGGATAAAATTGCTGACATCAGGAAGACCTAAGTTTAAATCCTTTCTCAGACACTCAATAGTTATGTGAGCTTAGACAAAACTCTTACCTGCTATCTGCCGTAGTTTCCTCATCTGTAAAATGGGGACGATAATATCACCTACTTCCCAAAATGACATATTAAGTATAAAGTGCGTGACACAATGCCTGGCATATGGCAAGTAGTATATAAATGTTAGCTACTATTATTATTACCTAATCCAGTGTAATGTGCTCATTTTATAGATGGAGAAACTGAGATCCCTTACTCCTTTTATGCATTCGGCCTTAGCAGCTAGATTAAGAAGGACAAAAGAAGATCCTGAACATGGCAGAAGTCCAACCCAATTCTCCAGCACGAGGTTATGTTCCTAAGGCAGAAACAGCCCATCACTCTCAGCTGGCTGGCACCCACTCGAATCACTGTGTCTCCTCAATTCTAACTGAAAGAGACCTTATCTTCTGGCACATGAAAAATAACTTTCTCTTCCATTCTGTCTCAAAGGGGAATCTGGAAGGGAGGTGATGGAGAAGCCAGCCAAAACACAGAGGGGGATGACGTGTTATAGGACGACAATGGAAAAGTTAAATGAGAGAAGAGGCCAATTGGACCCATTTCTCTAGGATGGGGAAGAAGACAGGTATCAGCTCCCTCCCTCTTCCCTCTCACTGCCCTGACTCATTCAGCATACTAGCTTGGGCTATCCACCCCCAGAGAAAAAACTGATGGAGTCTGAATGCAAATCGAAGCATACCTTTTTTTAACTTTATTTTTCTTGGGGATTTTTTTTTTTGGTCTGTGTTTTCTTTTGCAACATGGCTAATATGGAAATATGTTTTGCATAACTGCACATGTAGAATCTATATCAAATTGCTTGCCTTCTCAAGAAGAAAGGGAAAGAGGGCTTGGAACTCAAAAAAAGTTAAAAATTGTTTTTTCATGTAATTGAGGAAAAAATAATAATTTTTTAAAAATATTAACCTGGGGCTACACCAGAGAAGACTGGGATATGTTCCCCAAGTTCTGCGAAAGAAGCTGGTAGATCTTGAAGCCCCCAAAATGACCAATCACGTGGCATCCTGGGAAAATGACTAACCCACGTGGGAAGATCACTTCACTCATGGCAGTCATGAATGAACATTTCCTTACACCTGTGAATCCATATGAAAACAACAATAATAACAAATATCTATATGGCCATTACTATGTATGAGGCACTGTGCTAAGCAATTACCTTATTTGCTCCCCACAACAAACCTGGGAAGTAGGTGCTATTATAATCCCCATCTTATAGATGAGGAAAGGCTAAGCAATTTTCCCAGTGTCACACAGCTAGGAAGAGTCTGAGGTCAGATTTGTACTGATTTCTACCTGACTCCAGACCTAGCCCTCTACCCACTAGGGCACATGAGTCTGTATGTGAATGTATGTATGAACACACATAATTACAATAGTTCCTATCTCTATCATACTTTATAATACAGAGCAAATACTAACGTGCCCATTTTGCAGGAGAGGAGGTTGAAAGTCTTTGAGCTATATAACGAGGCAAGTGGGTGGTGCAATGGATAAAGCACTATAGACACAAATTATTTTTCATGTGCAGGGAGCTAGAACTGAGGAGACACACAGATTGCAGAAATACACATACCCGGAGCCTTCAGACAGCTCCCAGGAACATGACCTCTGCCAGCGGCCAGACAAAGCCCCTCCCCCCACAACCCTCCAGGCTGACAGCACCCCCCTTTCGGCCCCCCAATCCCAAGACCACCCACAGGGACCACCACTGCCTAGAACTTCCTTTATCTCTTCTTGGTGACCCCCGCTGAGATTTGACCTTTGAGTTTGGGTATTTAGAGGCCCCTGGCCCCTTCCCCCCAAGCTAGCCCTCCAAAAGACCACTCCCCACACACTGCAATCCCCAGGGCCCTTCCCCCAGGAAGGGACAGGCTCTGACAGAAGAGATCCCAAGATACCCCAGGGGCTCTGGCTGCCAGGGTCCAGGAAGGCAGCTGTTCCTCGTGTTGACATTGGCTGGTGAAAGGCCCAGAAGGTTGCCATGGGAACAGCTGTCATCTCTCGTAAACAGTCCCTGGTTCAGGGCCATAGCACCCAGCTGGCTGGCTTGTTTACAGGCCTGGGCCTCCTTTCAGCCCGGCTCACCCTGTGCTCCCCCAGACGAGCCTTGGGGCTCCTGCAGGGTCCATTCTAGAAAGTGGTGTGGGTTCAAGAGCCCATGCCTCCTTATCTGACATCTGGCCTTGGTCTGTACCAAAGGAGCAGCCCCAAGTGCAGGGAACAAAAGGAAAACATCCTGCAAGGAAAACGGGACCGGGGGACCAGAGACCTAAGTTTTATCCCAACTCTGCCGCTGAATCATTGTTTGACTCTGGATAAGTCCTTTTACTTCCCACTTTTGTTTTGTTTTGTTTTTTAATTTTAAAAAAATGAGATGAGGAAAGAATAAACTGACTAATTCCTAAGGACATTCCCCAGCTTTGACCTTTTACATTCAAAGGTCTCTTTGAGCTCTGATGTTCTACATTTGAAAGCACCTTCCACTCTCTGATCTAAGGCTCCTTGGGTATGTGACTTTGTGTTCACTATGAATGGCTACGCCCGTCCCCTCCAACACTCTCATCTCACAGGGGACAGGAACAAGCATTTACATGGCGTCTGCTTGTGCTGGGCACTGTACTGAGTGTTTCACAAATATTATCTCTTCCTTCACAACTGCTCTGAGAGGAAGATGCTACTATTATCCCCGCTTTACAATTGAGGAAAATGATGGAGAGAGAGGTTAAATAACTTGGTGAGAGTCATACAGCTAATGAGTATCTGAGGTTGAATTTGAACTCAGCTCTTCCTGACGCCTGGCCCAGTGCTGTATCCACTCTACCACCAGCTGCTTCTGGTGTGTGCTAGAGCCAGGTCATACTGGCTCTACAGAGCCAATTGTTAAATTATCTGTAGGAGCACTTCCACTGGCAAATGTAAATGAGGGCCTGACCTGTCCAGAATTAAGAAAGCTATAGAATAAGACAGGTGGCTCAGTGGATAGAGCACCAGTCCAGGAAGCAGGAGGACCTGAATTCAAATCTGAATTCAGATTATTGTGTGACCCAGGATAAGATCCTTAACCCCTGTAACCTTACAAAAAGAAAAAAAAAAGTGATAGAGAGAAAGTTAGTAGTTTTGGAGAGTCAGTTGTTAAACATTTACCAGCACACACTGAGTTCACCCCTACATGTTAGCATCTAAAATTGTAAAGTTCCATGCCTTGGTCAATCCATGAATGATTAATAAGAATCCTCTATTTGCAATGGTTATCTTAGGGCCAGAGGAGACAGAGAAACAAAATATAGTCTTTGACCTCTGGGAGCTCAGCTTTATTGAGGAGATGACACGTAAGCAGAAAAAAAAAGATTAAAAACCATGTGCAGTAAAGAGAAGACAGAGAAAAGTTATAGAAATTTAGAAAAAGAAAAGATCAGCATGGGCTAGTGGGGGCCAGGAAAAGCTTCCTGAAAGATATAGACCTTGGGCTAAATTGGGGCTTCTTAAACTCTTTCTACTCATAATTTCTTTTGGCCAGAAAAATTTTTACATGACCCCAGGTATATGGGTATATACAATAGATATGCAAATCAAACATTTACTAATAATAAATCATAATTTCACAACCCCCAGTTTCAGTTATGTAATCCCATATGGGGTCGTGACGCAGAGTTTAAGAAGCTTTGAGTTAGACCTTGGAGGATGGAAAGGATTTCAGTAAGAAGGGAGAAATTCCAATCAAAAGAAAGGACACAGCATCAGAGTCAGAGACAAAGGTCAAATATGTAGCAACATAATCATAGCAACACTCTTTATAGCAGAAAAAAAAACTAAAAAAAAAAATCTAGGTGTCCATCAATCAAGAAATAACTGAAAAATGCTATGGTGCAGTAAGAAATAACAGCTATGAGGATCTCAGAGATTTATTTGAATTGATGAAGGAAAAAGTAAAGCAGAACCAAAAGTCCAATATGCAGAATGCTTAGAACAATATAAATAAAGAGCTCACTAAAAGGAAGCTGCATTCAGAGTAAGAAAAAACCTTCAGAGAGGTGGGGGATTACAAGGACAGACTATCATCTATAAAGTCAGATAAGACTTTTGTATCAATTTTTTGCTTGTTTTTCTTTGTCAAATGGGAGGGCTTCATTTAGAGGGAGGGAATAGGAAATGAATGTAATATAAAGACAAATGACATCAATAAAATGTATTTTTTAAAGAAAGAAGAGGAAAAAGATCACTGCCAGCAGGGATGTACAAGATATATTCAGAGCATAGTGCTTATAGAAACTAAAATTATTGGGGTGATCACTTTTTTGTTGAGTCAAGTTGTGGGGCCAAGATGAGACCAAAGCTGGATACAGCTGCTGTCCACCCACCTACCCGCAACCAGGAGATTTGATATCAAATTTTTTTTAAAAAGGTGTAAATCCATAAAAATAGCTCTAATCCCATAAACCTAGAGTCAAACTCAGTCATTTTGAAGGAATAGTAATTGCCAAGACTAGAAGGGATGTTAGAACATAGAATGTCAGAGCTGGAAGGGATCTTAGAACATAAAACGTTGGAGGTAAAAAGGATTTTAGAACATACAACATAGAATGTCAGATCTTCACAGGTCCTTGGAACATAGAACATAAGAATGTTGTGCCCAGAAGTAGCTTTGCAACACAGAATCCAGAATCCAGGAGAAATGGACCTTTAAAAAGGGAATATCCATGCTTAAAGGCAGCTGTCTTCTGCAGCCTCATGTTTATTCAAGTAAGGTTGGGCAGAGCTTTGTCCATTTTGGTCCCCGCAACTACCAAGAAGGTTCAAGCTCTGTTCTGAAGGTAGAAACTATAGATGGAAAGACAAATATCCCAGGAGAGAGACAGTAATTTAACTCTGTTCTGAAATGTCTTTGAGATTGGCAGGAGAAAACAGCTGCCCGAATAGTTTCTGCTGGTCCAGATTCTCAGGCCCAGAAGAGACTATAAGTCTCACTATCATAGGCCTTAAACCTGGATCTCTGCATCTTCCAGAAAACAAGAAAAAATGGAGAGAGAGGACAGAATGTGAGCTGAGAGAGATGGAAAGTCACCAAGATGACAAGAAGATAGAGGAACAAAAAGGAAAGGGCAAAGGGAACAGAAGAAGGGTGAGAGGGGATGGAGAAAAGAAGTTATTAAGAGGAGGAGAAGAGAAAAAACAAGAGGACAAAGATGAACACTAAGCTGGAAGTTATGAGACATGGAGTTCAGTCCCAGGCCAACCACCAGCCAATTATTCAACCTTAGAAAAGCGATTTCCGTTTTTTGAATCTCAGGCTCCTTATTTTTAAAAATGAAGTAGCTAGATGCAATAATATTAAGGGTCATTTCCAGTTCTAACATTCTATATTCTAAGAGACTTCCATCTATGATTTTCTATGTCCCTAAGTCCCTTCTAGGTCTTTCGAGATTCAAATGTCCCATTCAGCTAGGATATTCTATGAATCTGTGTTAAAAGGAGCAGGAAGAAGGGTGATGGGAAATAATGGAGAGAGAGACTAGAGCTAGGAAGCAAAACAGAGGAGAGAGAACAAGGGATTATGGAGAAGGATACAAAGTTAAAACAAATCTGAGCTAAAGGTTGAAGAGGAAATTGAGATGGGAGGAGAGTAAAAAGCCACGGGTAAATAGAGGGAAGAGCAAAGAAAGAGAAGGAAAATGAGAGAAGAGCAGGCAGTTGGGATGAAGGAAGAAAAAAGAGGGAGGATGAAAGAGGCGGAGGAAGCCAAAAGAGCGACCTCACCCTCATGCAGGCCCCCCCAGGAACTCTGACTTTTGGATTGCTTCCAAAGAACTTTGGGAATCTAGCCCCACAGGAATGACCAGCTATCTCCCAGAGTTCAGGAACCTGAGTGCCGGTCTCCAATATCTCCTGCGCTCCAATTCCTAAATGTAGCTGCATTCTTTAAAAATGTCTTGACTCTTATGTAATGCAGCAATGACGAATGCTGCACAGATGGTGCCGTGACAAGCTTTTTGGAGATGATTAGGGATATATTGTAAAATTAATGTATGGGCATTTAGCAGAGCTGAGCTGGTCGCTGGCGGAGCAGAAACTGACCACATAACTTGATCAAGAATCCATAAACGGACAACCTTTGAAAGGATTGGTCAAACACTCACCTCCCTCTGCTACATCTGACAGCAGGGTTTGGAAGAATTAATCATTTGGGGTTAGAGTTGCAAGTTTTAAGATGTGGTAGGACCACCTTCCATGTGTCTGAGGTATCAAAAGGGGCCTTGAAGCCTGCCAGAATGCCTTCTTCTCAAACCCAACACACTGGAGCCTCGTTATTTATTAATAGGCCATTCTTGGAACTTTTAAGCTGTCTTCCAGAGACGGGACTCTGACTCTCTCTCTCTCTCTCTCTCTCTCTCTCTCTCTCTCTCTCTCTCTCTCTCTCTCTCTCTCTCCTTTCTCCTTTTCTCCCTCTCTCCTCTTTCTCTCCTCTCTCCCTCCTTTTATCTTTCATTTCCTTCCCTCCCTTTTTCTCTCTCTTTTTTCTCTCTCCCTTCCTCCGTCCTGTGCTCTCTCTTTCTCTTTCTTTCTCTCTGTCTCTCTGTGTTTCTCTCTGTCTCTCTCTCTCTCTCTCTCTCTCTCTCTCTCTCTCTCTCTCTCTCCTTCTCTCCTCTCTCTTCTCTTTCTCTCCTCTCTCCCTGCTTTTATCTTTCATTTCCTTCCCTTCCTCTTTCTCTCTCTTTTTTCTCTCTCCCTTCCTCCCTCCTGTGCTCTCTTTTTCTTTCTTTCTCTCTGTCTCTCTTTTTCACTCTCTGTCTCTCTGTGTCTCTGTCTTTCTCTTTCTCTGTCTCTCTCTGTGTGTCTCTATCTCTCACTCTTTCTTTCTGTTTCTGTCTCTGTCTGTTTGTCTCCCTCAGAAAGATATGTTAGACACAAATTATGTTAGTTAGATGCAGCAAGGCAAGCTACAAGCCACCATCCCCCCAGCCCTGCCACTCCCTCTTTGGTACTCAGAGATGAGATCATTTCACTTGGAGCCAATTATAGACTGTGCATGCTTGTAATGTACAAGGAAACCATCAGGTCCTGATCTCTCATCACATGCTGTACTGTACGTGAGGCAGGGAGGGACGGTCTGGTGTCTGACAGCTCAGAAATTTGCAAAAGTAGCAGATCCATCATGAGGAGTTCTGATCCTACAAACCTGGATGGTACCACTGGCTAGACTGAGTCAATATGCATTCATGGGGAGAATCAGAGACTGTCAGAGCGAGAAGAAACCTTAGAAGATGGAATGTTAAACCTGGCAGGGATCTTAGAATAGAGAATGACAGAGCTGGATGGGACCTTAAAGCAAAGAAAGCAAAGACAGAGCTAGAAAGGACCTTAGAAATAGAATATAAAAGGTCAGAACAGAAAGAAGTCTTAGAACTCAGACTGATGGGTCTGAAAGGCACGTTAAAATACAAAACAGCATTAAAGCTGAGAGGAACCTTAAAATTCAAGGAACTCTGGTGACTGCCCTTTCAGGAATTCATTCACACTAGATGTCCCTAAGTCCCTTCTAGGTCTAGATGGGAATAAATGGACTTGATAGATGCATTTTAGGGCAGAAAGTGATGCTGCTTAAGCTGCTACTGGTGCTGCTGCTGCCGCTGCCGCCTCCTCGGGGCATGACAGACCATGACTACCTGAGGACAATAATCCCCAGCCAGTAATTAAGAGCCAATAATTAACGAGCAACATGTTCTGCCTAATTCTTCAATGATACACCCTTTAGGGCTGTAGCTCTGAAAATCCCCACCCACACTGCCTCCTCCATCGGGTCCAGACTGTGGTGATGCTGGACAGCTACAAGGTGCATGTTCTCCCCAGGTCACCGGGGAAACCCAGACCATCCTTCTCTGCCGTCCAGGCTGGGGAATCAGCCTCATTCACCAAGCTTCCATACATGACCAGATATAATTTAATATGGCTATCTTCTTTTGCCTTGAGCTATTGGTTTCCCTTTGAATCCCTCTTAGTTCTGGAAACCCAGGGCAATCCAATCCAATTTAAATATTTATTAATTATCTACTATGATAAAGGCCCTGTGCTGAGGACTTGGGATACAAAGATGGTCCTAAATCTCAGAGAGCTTAGAATCTAATAGCAGAAAAGACAAATATACATCTAACTGATACAGTGAAGATGAGGATAAATGCACGGGAAAGTTGAGGGCAAAACTATAAATGATATTCAAGGAAGAGAGAGATTGCTTCCCTCCAAGGATCAGAGAAGGCACCCTGAAGGAACTTTACTTTTTTTTAAAATAGCTTTTTATTTTCAAAATAAAGTTTTCAACATTCACCCTTGCAAAACCTTGTGTTGCAAATTTTTTTTCCCTCCCTTCCCACCACTCCTCTCCCCTAGACAGCAAGTAATCCAGTATAGGTTAAACATGTACAATTCCTAAAGGAACTTTAAGACAGAGGTGTCCAACATGAGACTCTATGCCCTACAGTAGCGCCCCAATCAGGAAACATAGAAAGAGAGAGAGAGAGAGAGAGAGAGAGAGAGAGCGAGCAAAACTGTAGGTTATCACAAAGGGAAGTAATTATGTTGAGAAAGAAGTTCCTTGAAGAATGCAGAATTTTTAACTTAAACAAAGCTTATAGCAGGTAGGGAGCAGGAGAAAGAATATTAGACAGAGAGAGAGAGAGAGAGAGAGAGAGAGAGAGAGAGAGAGAGAGCGCAAAGATAAAGATAATACATCGTTTTCAATCTGAGGGCTAATTACTAAAAAAAAAAAATGTCCATTTTAAATTGAAATCCTTTTTAAAAAACTTTCTATAAGCAATTTCCTCTGCTGGACTATTAATTCTTTGAAGGCAGGAATTACATCTCATTCATTGTTATTTGCACAACAAGGTCATGTATACCAAAACTTGTTAAACTGTGGGACACAACCTCATACAGAGTCAAGTAACTGAATATGGGGGATCATGAAAAATTAGGCAATTGTAAAAGGTTCTAAATGCTCTTCATCCTTCATTATCAAATATTCCACTAAGACTTAATGGTATGTAAAAATAAACAAGTACATCTATCTTATGAATATGCATTATATGTATACCAAAAATTTGTTTTAAACTATATTTCTTTAGAATTCTTTATCAACCTCCATTGTCTATCTCTCAAATCTCTGGGCATCTTCAAACAACCTTTGCATTATTAATTAGCATATCTTTAGATAGGGCTGGGACCTGGTTTGCCAGATGTGTTCCATCTGGTTCCTCCTTGATCCCTCCTTTTGAACTACCAAATCCTTCCCTAGTACTTTCCCTCCTTCCCTGAGAAATCCCCAAGTTTGTATTTCCCCTATAAAAGATGTGCCCACAATAAGATCTTTATTAAGACCTTTCCAGGATTAATCCAGCCATGAAGTACTCTCTCTCCCTCTCATAGTGTCTTCCCTTTAATGGCATCTTTCTCCTTACTATAGCTAACTCTGGTTAGTCTGCTAAACTCCTCTGTGGATATAACCTGTCAATCAATGGAATGCCCAGGCCTCATGGCATATTCCTTTAATGGATTCTTCTAAATTCCTTTCCTTGAAAACCCTTTTGCTATTTCCTATTTGCCACTTCTGGTGTCTATTTTACCTCTTCATTTTTGTCTGTAACTTTTCTCCTAAATAAACAAACCTACCTTTTGGCAAAAATAAATAATGAAATAAATTTTATGACATCATCCGTATATGTTTGATTTGTATACCTATTTCATATATCTATATGCCTGCAGTCATGCAAAAATTTCTCAGGTGAAAAGGGGGTTGTGAGTAGGAAAACTTTAACCCCTGCTATATACAGTAGAAGTTCAATACACATTTCTTGAATTTCTTGTAGCCCAAGGCTCCCCCAGGAGGCCTTGCTGCTGTAGGGCAGAGAGAAAAGGCAGATAGATAGGGTTGGGAGAGATTGCGAGCTGAAGTCTCAAAGAGGTGGGACAGAAAAGGGGAGGCTAGATTGGGAATGACTTGTCAGGATGTCTTATAGGACAGAGCCATTCTTAAGACTCCAAGATTCAGGGAGATTGCCTCCTCTCAGCCCACTTCAGTAACCCTTGTACACTTCATAATTCATCTCCCTGCTTCAGCCTCTGATCTTCACTCATTCATCTATCCTTTACCCCCTTTCCCAGATAAGTGCCCTAAAGCACCTCCATGATCAGTCACGTCACTCCATAAAAAAACCTTCAGGTTGTCATCACCTACAGAATAAAATAGGACTCTGCTCTCATTCATTCAAGACCCTCCTTCATCTGACTCTGATTTAGCTCTCTTACCTTGTCTCATACTCCTTCCCTTCCTGTACTCTTAATTCCAGCCAAACTGAACTACTTTCTATTCCTCGATCCTATTCTGATCTCATGCCGTCCTCCTGTGCCTAGAATGGACTCCTCTCCCATGTTCATCTCTTAAAGCAAGGAGACCAAAATTCAAATAGAAATGGGAAATAGAAATAGAAACCAAAAATAAGAATCCTTTCAATAGAGTCTGAGGACGCACAGAAGCCAATCTCTTAGGACTGTGTCTTTTCCTCGCTCTAGACCTACCTCATCAGCATAGGTCACTGTGGTCCATCTTGCTAGCAAGTTCTTATAGGATTCTGACCTTCCACCTGAAATCAGGGGATGGGGATCTGGCAGGCAGATTGGAGGTACCAGACAGGGCAGCTAAAAGATCTCGACTCTTCATTCACTCATTCACACTCACTCTCTGCATGCCCCAGTTAAGATGAAGGACTTTGCAAAAGGCCAACATTACCTCTCAGTCTGGTTTTCTTCTATTAGACAAAAAGAAAAATTTGCTGAGCTGTGTTTCTCTGAAACAGCTTTATTCTTTACAGTAATGTTTCAGGCCGCACTGGTGTAAAGAAAAGAACAGAAGGAAAAAAAAGAGAAAAAGGAGTGGGGGTGGAGAGTTCCAGTGTTTTTTATGACTTCACATGACCACAATGTAAAATAAGGGGTGTTTTCAGTCTGGGAGAGGGAAAGGTAGGGAGAGAGTACTGTCTGCCATTATCCCAAAGCTCAGAGGCTCTCTGTGGGTGGATAGCAGAAGTTCATGGCCCCTAAACAAACAGGAAGCTGTGGACAGCAGGGCAGGAGCAGGCTTCCAGCTGTTGAAATCTCTTCCAGGTCCCTCTACAGCTGGGATTGCCAACGGCCTGCCACTGAAGCAGCTGGTCCCTGCAATGAACAAAGCACAGAACATAAACCTTCAAGGGGAAGCACCTGCATGTTGGTTTGACCATTGGCAGGGTCACTTCAAGGCCATCTGGATACATTTCACAGGGATCTACATCTCCCAAGGCTAGAAAAGTTGGAAATAAACCAACAAAGAATCTACATTTCAGAATCAGAGAATGAAAAAGCAAAGAACATCGGAAATGGAGAGAACCTTAGAATGAGAACTTTAAGACAAAAAAAGAAGAAGGTCCGGGCTGAAAAAAACCTTTAGACAAAGAATACCAAAGGTTAGAGCTGGAAATACCCATAAAAAAATAAAAATATCAGAGCTAGATAGGGGTTAAGAAACTAGAATCTTAGAACTAATATTAGGACATAGAATCTCAGTGTTGGAAGGAACCTCAAGATCATAGTTCTAGAACTCAAAAGAACCATGTAGTCCAACCCCTCCATTTTACAGATGAGGACGCTGAGACCCAACGAAGGTGATAGAGGTGAAACTCCAACCTCCGCCTTAAAAGGGGAGTCCCCATTACAACCTCTCTAAGAAGTAGACATCAGGCTTGGCTGAATATCCAGGAAAAGTTCCTTTCACAAGTCAGTGAGTTCCTTTATTAGATAGCTCTAAACCTCAGTTCTTGCTAATAGTAAGCCACTATTTTCCTTTCTGTAAATTCTATCCATAGGCCTTGGTTCAACCCTCCTGTAGCTTCCTTTTCTCATGCTCACTATGAACCTGGAGGGATGATTTCTCCCTCATCTCTCTCTGTGTCTATCTGATTGACCTCCCCTTTTTGATTCTGTCTTTTTCTCTGCTTCTCTGTCTCTCTCTGTCTCCTCCCTTTCCCTCCATCTCCCTGTCTCTGTCTCCCTCTCCCTGTTTCTTCCTGTCTCCTCCTGTCTCTCTCTGTCTCTCTCCCTCCCTCTTTCTGTCTGTCTCTCTCTTTCTCTCTCCTTCCCTCTTTCACCCTCCCTCCCTCCCTCTCTCTGTCTGTCCCTCCTTCCCTTTCTCTTATCTCTCCCTCCCTTTCTGTCTCCTTCTCCCTCCCTCTCTTTCTGTCTCTCCCTCTCTCCTTCTCTTTGTCTCTTTCTTCCTCTCCCTTTTTGTCTTTCTTCCTCTCCCTGTCTGTGTGTGCGTCTCTCCTCCCTCCTTCTCTCTGTCTCCCTTTCTCTCTCTTTGTCTCTCCTCTGTCTTTCTCCCACTTCCTGTGTTTCTCTCTTCCTCCCTCTCTGTCTGTGTGTGTATTTCTCTTCTTCTCTCTCCCTTTGTTTCTGTGTGTGTCTCTCTATGTCTCTGTCTCCGTCTCACACACACACACACACACACACACACACACACACTCCTCACCCAGCGCTAGGGCCTAGTATCTCACCCTTTGGATCCTTCACCATCCCCATAGCACCGAAGGCTTCTCATATCCAGTGCAGGTGGCTCACACAACACACAGACCGTGTGCCCTTGGCTGAGGTACCTCATCCACTGAGTGTAGGGGGCTCTTGTCTGAAAGCAGCCCACAGTGATGGTCACAAGCTCGAACATGACACAATACCTGTGGCCAACATAAGGAAACACACACGCATACATACAACCATATTTACTAGCAACAATAGTATACAATCTGAGACTATTCCCACTTCTAGCCCACCAATCAGAGCAACAAAAAAAATTTAATTATATTCCTATTTCCTCATTAGGGCTCTTTCCTCTCATTTGTCTATGTCATTGTCCCCCACAAACTATTTAAGCTTGTGTTCTTTTTCCTAACAATCCCTGCTAAGGTTAGTGTTAACTGCTCACCATGAACTCAGAACAGGAAAAGACCTTAGAACAGAGAATACTTAATGTGAGAAGGTAAAGGGACCATATAACTGTAAACGTATTATATTTCTCTCAATAGAATGCTATTCCCTTGGGGGTAGGATTGCTCTTGCCTTTGTATTTGTATTCCCAGTGCCTATCAAGTCCCTGGAATATGAATCAGGAGTTTAATAAAGACTTTTGATTGACTGATGATATGAAATATAGAATGTCAGAGATGGAATGTACCCCAGAACTTAAAACATTTGAAAGGGAAAGGATCTTAGGACATCATCATCACAGGTAGCACTTTAAGATTTGAAAAATGCTTTATCTATTATCTTGTTTGATCCTTGCAACAACCCCATAAATTAGGTGATATTATCAACTCCATTTTTACAGGTGATGGAACTGAGGCTAAAAGACCTTAAGCGATTGACCTACTTAACATGATCATACAGACAGTAAGTTATCTTAGAAAAGATTTGAATTGAATTCAAGCCTTCCAGACTTGAAGTCCAACACTCTTGACTCCTGTTGCCACCATTACAGCTTTCCATTCTATTCACAGGGTAGAGAATAGTAAGAGCTAGGAGAGATTTCTAGCACAAATCCATCATTTTATGGGTATTATACAGAACTGAGGCCCAAATAAAAGGGAAACTATCTAAAGTTATACATAATAATAGTAATAGAATTAGAGCTTAATTTCCTAGGCCTTAGTCTAACAGTCTTTAAACTTAAACTTTAAACTAAAAAATAACTAAGGATATTGACTGATAATGGTTTTAGGATGTTTCCTCTTCCCCTACATCTAATCTTATTTACAATTTTAAGGCTTAAAACTCAAAAGTCTCAAAGAGATAAAGCTTAATTGTATAATGTTATGGTTGACACTTTCAACCAGAGTGTCCTGTCTCTACCCATTTATTCAATAGATAGTTAGGCAGCAAAACATCTCAAGATTGCTAAGAGTATAGGATTTAAAACTGGAAGGGCCTCTGAGGGATGATTTATTCTAACCTCCTTTTACAGACAAAAAAATTGAGAGCTAGGATCAGCTAGATGGAACGGGGTCCTATTCCATTATTCCTAGCTGGGGTATCAGGCGACTCGGGCCTGCTTTGAACACTCTAATTTTTTCAAAGTAAACGCTTCGAGCCCTGCGGGACACTCAGCTAAGAGCATCGAGGGGGCACCGAGAGGCAGGGGCTGGGACAGGCCGTGGCTCGCCTCGCGGGGGACCGCCAGCTCGATCCCAAGATCCAACTACGAGCTTTTTAACTGCAGCAACTTTAATATACGCTAGCTGTATGACATTGGGCAAGTCACCTAATTTCAATTGCCTCACCAAACAACAATAACAACAACAACAACAAAAATTGAAGGCCAGAGAGCCAAAAGTTACCCAAAAGGAAAAGAGAATTATACCTGGAGTCAGGAATGCTAACTCTGACATTTACTGGCTATGTGACTGTGGACAAGTCATTTTATTGCTCTGAGTCTCAAGTATCCCATGTATAAAATAATAATAATAATATTTGTCGTATATTCCTTACATGGTTGCTAGAGAGATCAAATGAGATGACTTATGCAAAGCACTTTGTAAACTTTCAAGTAATATATAACTGCCAGTCATTATTATTTTAAAGTAATAATTAAGTCACAATTTGAATCCAGCTCCTGTAAGTCCATATCCTGTACTTTTCTCACTAAATTACACTACTTTTGAGATGGACTCTACTTAATCAGCCATGGCATCCACATAAATCTTCGTGGGGAAACTCCATTCTTTATTTCTACCACTTAACTAACAGCAACTGAACTAAAACTCATATGATAATCACTACCATTCTTGATCATTGAGAAACTTGAATTTTCACACGCAAAAAAAAAAATATGTATATATATATATGTACATTACTATTCACTAAGGTTTGTTTTCTAGGCTTCAACATTTAAAAAATGGAGTCATTGGCCCAAGAAAGAAAACACGGGTTTGCTTTGCTTTCAGTAAATGTGCATTATAAAAATTTCCAATTAGGGGGAATGATGATTCAATTTATAAAATGATGTTTTACTGTAAAAAAAAAAATTCCACTGGATATCTTTATCCAAGAAGTTGTCCTAAGGCATCTAAATGTAATTCTATTTCCAAAATTTCTATTTGCCTTCAACTTTGTGAAGATCTATTGTGGGGAGGATGGGAAAGAAAGGAAAGGAAGACTGGAAATATCGCCCCCTGCTGAAGAAAGAGGAAAACTGCCCCTCCCACCAATGCACCTGTGACTATGTGTATCTGGTGCCCTCTAGTGGCAGGAGCCTCTGAGGAAATAATCAATAGCGCTTTTTTTTTTAAGTTTGTGGGGCACTGACAAGGTTCCCCCGACTGGCCCAGTCTGTGCTGGAGAATTTCTGTTTCAAACAGAAACACAGGCATTAAACCATACATAAATATCCCTGCAGCTGTATAGTAATTTAGTTTTAAAATGCAATGTTATCTGTGTTTTATTGTATTTCTTTTTGTTTCATTAAGTATTTTCCCACTTACATTTTAAACTGGTTCAGTAGCACTCAGAGCATTTTGGACAGCATGTAATCTGTTGGCCATGGGTTTGACATCTCTGCTGCAGAACACCAAACCAAAGGCAATTCAGAGACACCCTCCTAGCCAAAGCCAGCATCCTCCCAGAGAGCAAATAACCTTTTTTTTTTTTTAATGGGAAAATTTTCACCTTCTCTCCCATCCACTGAGAAGACAAGAAAAGTGATACCCATTACACGTATGAAGAATAAGCATGTTCTCTTAACATAAACTGGAGACATATAATTGCTAGCACTTTCTTCAGGGAAATGACATTGTATATATGATATATTTAATTACCTAAGTATACATTGTTTCCTCCAAGAGAAGGCAAGCTCCTTGAGGGCAGAGACAATTTCATTTTTTTCTTTGTATTCCCAGTCCCTAGCACAGTGCCTGTTTGTCTGTTTGTCATATAATGGGCACTAAATAAGTGCTCTTTGGATGGAATAAAGACAATTTTCCTCACAAAATCTCATGTGCAGAATACTTTCTTTTCCTAAAATCAGGAAAAATAATGGCAATAATAGCTAACGTTTATATAATGCTTACCATGCGCTTGGCATTGTGCTAAGCATTTTAAATTATTATCTCACTTGATTCTGACAACAAACCTGGGAGGTAGACCATGTTATTATCCCCATTTTACAGATGAAAAAACCGAGACAAAGATTAATCCCAGAGTCACACAACCAGAAAGTGTCTGGGGAGGGATTTGAACTCATCTTCCTGACTCTATGCCAAACACTCTATCCACTGCACCACCTAAAAACTGGCTAACAAAAACAATAATGGGTATTTCCATGTTGACTTTAAGGTCAACAATATCCTTTCCTTACAACAACCTGATAAAGGGGGAAGTACAAGTATTTTTATTTCCACTTTGCAAATGAATAACTTTGTAAACTCTAAATTCTATGAGGATGGATTATTATCAATTAATAGGGTCTGACTACATTCATAGATGATACTCTTTTGACTTCATGACTCTTATAGAAAACATGAGCATAACAAAAACAATGAAACAAGCATTTATAAATTTAACATTATGGAATGAGTGTCAGAACTGGAAGAGACTTTAGAATGTAAGAATAATAATGATGACAATAATAGTAATTACATGTTATCTCATATGATCTTATAGCAACTAAACTGAGGCTGAGAGAACTAAAGTGATTAGCTCATAGTCACAAAGCTAGTAAATATCAGAGCTGAGATCCAAACCCAGTTTTCCTGTATCTCCAGTCCAGTTCACTTTCCATTATAGAGATTAGATTTGACTCAGCAAGGAAACAAGAAGTCCTAGAAAGATTTTCCAGAAGATCAAGAACTAGATGAAAATTGGGCTTTGTTTTTCTTGTTCTTTTAACTTACTTTTATTCTCCATCACAGACTTCCTCCATGTTTCATCTGTATAACCCCAATTCTTGAAGCTTTTGCCAGTAGTATATGAGCTCTGGCATAACCCCGGAAGATTGAAAGTCTTGGAGAATGAGCCCTATAATGGACCTACCATGTTGCCTCATGTCACTCAAGGCCCAGCCCAGCTAATTATAAAAAGACTACTTGAAGATTGGTCACCAGAGAATGATTTTTTGTTTGTTTGTTTATAATAAGCTGATGTAAAGGAGTGATGGTCTGAATTGTAGAGAAAGTGCCCAGATCAGTAAAATGGTGGACCTTTTGAAGTAACTAAATTCTACATAAGGGTTTTAAGTTTTAAATACACTTCCCACATACTACCTCATTCGAACCTCACAGCAATTCCATGTAGTAAACAAGGGCAGGGATTATCATTCCCCATTTTACAAGTGGGAAACTAAACTCAGAAAGGAAGTGCCGTGTCCCAAGGTTAGCCCCAAGAGATGTTTCCTAGGTCCCCGTTCTCATGCTACTTACCCAGCTGACTTTCTCTCAAGGGCCACGGCCCTCTTTTTCCTCCCAGTCCTGAAGGCCCCAGTGGTTATGAGTGCTGGGACTGTGGGGGCCAGAGAAAGAACAGGACTGAATGAGTAACTGCCCCCAACCAGGGCTCCTGAAGTACAACAGAGAAGTATCTGCAGAAGTACTGAGGCTAGTCCAATTTGGCATTTAATCCATTAAAAAAATAATAACAATCCAAAGTCTAGGCTCACCATTCCTCCCACCAGCAAGCAGGTTTTTAATCAGCACAGGTGCAAAGGAGACAGGAGGAGGGAGATGATCTGAGAGCCATTTTATAGGAGGTTGGTGAATTCTTCCAAAAGCTCAAAATGGTTTCAGTACATCATAGGGGCTGCAATAGGTAAAAGACCCAAAGTAGCTATTAGAGGAAGTGTCTTTAAGAAAGACAATGTTAAATGCCATCTCTGCAGTAGAGTTTGATTTCTATGGTTAGCTCATTGGAGCAAAACTTTAATGATAGATTAAAAACTGAAGGTTTTTCCATCATTAGGGAATTGCTAAACAAGTTGTGGTATATGATTGTGATGGAATACTACTATGCTAAAAGAAATGATGAGCTGTCTGATTTAAAGAAAGCAAAGAAAGACATGCAGGAAATAATGAAGAGTGAAATGAGCAGGACCATGAAAACATTGTATACAGTAATAGCAATATTGTATAAAGAACAACTATAAACAACTAAGTTATTATGAGTACTGCAAATACTCAAATCAATTACAAAGGACCTACAAAGGAAGATGCTATCCATCTCCAGAGAAAGAACTGACAAAAAGAAGTATGTATAGTATGGTTTTATATATATATTTATAAATCTGTGTCAAACTATGACCTCTAATGCAGGATGGAGAGAGAGACAGGGAGACAGTTTGGAATTTAAAATGTTATAAAGAAAATTAAATATTAAAAAAATATATTTAGTGCTTAATATTATTGTACTAATAGCCTAAATCAGATTGCTTACTGTCTTAGAGAAGGAAAGGAAGGAAAAAAAAATTGTAATTCAAAACATACAAAAATGAATGTTGGAAACTATCTTTACATGTAATTGGAAAAAAATAATAAGTTGGGGGAAAGGGAAAAAAGATTTAATTCTAGAAAGAACCTTAAAATCCATCTGGCCCTATAATCACACATTTTACAGAAGAGTTAGAATGGATTTAGACCTTAGAACATAGAGTTGGAAAGAAACTTTAAAAGTCATCTGGTCCACCTCTGATTTTAGAATCAAGTAATCCTAGAGGGTAGAGTCAAGATGGTCAAATAAAGGTCGAGTCAGATAGACCAAGATTCAGAAGCTAAGGGATTTGCCCAAAAGTCAAACAAAGCCAGTGTTCATTCTATCACAATTCACTGTGAATGCCACAAGGCAGTAACTGAATCATATCCAAACTTTGTGCCTCTCCTAGTACACAATTTTCTAGCTGTGATCTCTCCTGCTTCTTTTTACTACTTAATAATATAAGTGAGTCATATTAGACTAGAGCAAGCTGAATTTAGGACAGTCTTGTCCCCAATCTATCTGCCTTGTATAAAACTTAAATGCAGGCTACAATTGATGTCATTTTTCAATTTGTAATTTTTTTCTTCCATTCAAAGTAATCTCATTTTAGGGGTACAGAACTCATATTTGGCTCTCAGGCATGAAGGATGTCAATGGATGGAGATACAGCTGAGGGAATCTTGGATGATCACTTACTCAGAGTGTTGTGGAGAGAAATTCTGTTCAGGTAAAAGTTGGACATTAATGATTCTGAGTTTCTTTCTAACCAAAGATATGTTAGAATAAGCTCAAACAGGCTTCTGAAAGCTAACATAAATTTTCAGTGTGAGCCTTTACACATCAGAAATCAGAAAATATTACATTTCAAGGCTTGATTTATTGTTTTGTTGATTGTCTCACATTAAAGAAGTTCACAAAGAAGGAGATTCCTTCTATAGTGCAGGGTAACATCTTCTTTGCAACTTAGGATGTTAAAAAGTTAGTCAGAGCCCTGAAAATGCTTACCCAGGAACACATAGCCAGTATGTGATATACCTAGAAGTAGAATCAGGTCTTCTTGACTCTTGAGTAAAGACTATTTTTGAGAGAGAAAAGAGGGGGGTTAGAAAGGGAAGGAGTGGAAAAGGGAGGGGGAGAGGAAGAAGGAAAGGGAGAAAGAAAGGGAAAAGGAGAGGGAGAGGGGGAGGAAAAGGAAAAAAAGAGAGCTTCAAAATTTTATTGGGCAGGTAAAACTAGAAGACATTAGAACTGAGATTCTAGAGATTCATTTGCCTGCACTGTCCTCCAGATCTATCTTAGAATAGAAAGACCTCTGGACTTGGAGTCAGTCCCAGCTTTGCCATTTACTAGATGTACGTCTCAAGATAAGTCAATTTCCAGACCTACATCTATAGGTTTCTACATCTATAAAATGAGAGAATTTGATCATTCTTTCCTAAGATCACTAAGAGCCCTTTCAGTACTATTATACTGTTTATATGTTATATAAGTTCTGTTTTTGCTCTATACTTCTATATTCTAGGGATCTTCCCAAGTCTAAAATTCCATTTGCCCTCAGGGTTGATAATAATGGTAATAATAATGGCTCACATTTATATAGTGCTATTATTTTACTAGGTCCTTACTGTAGCAGGCAGGCAAGAAGTAAAATGTATCAAGAACTAGATTGAGAGTCAATCTGAGTTCAAATCTTGATTCAGATACTTGTTCACTATGTGATCTATCTCAATCTCAGTTTCCTCATATTTAGAGTGAGAATGATAAAAGCACCTACTTTACAGGCTTGTTGTGAGGATCAAGGGGATAAGATAAGTAAAGTGCTGTATTAATGCATGCTATTCATATTAATGATTCTATGAGATAAGTGCTATTCCTACCTCTATTTGAGAAAGTAGGATGAAAGGATAAGTGATTTGAACAAGGTCACAGAGCTATTTCATTTCCAGCCTTCCTGAATTCAAGTTCATCACTCTATTCACTATCAATCACTTAATAAATAAGCATTTATTAAGTTCCTACTATATGCCAGGCACTATGCTGAGAGATGGGGATACAAAAAGATACAAAGGACAGCCCATGCCCTTAAGGAACTTGCAATCTAGGAGATAACAAGCAAACAAATATACAGAAAGCAAGCTTGATAGAGGGTTAATTGGAAATAATTAAAAAAGAAAAGGTATTAGAATTAAGAGGAGTTAGGGAAGGCTTCCTGTGGAAGGTGGGATTTTAGTTGGGATTTAAAGGAAGCCCAGGGAGATTGGTGACCATTATACCCTGTTATCTCCCCAGACCCTTAGGACTTTTTGAAAGTTTCCCCAACTTGTTGTTTTAGAAAAGATTTGACTCTACATCTTGCCTCTTTGGCCCATTTCTAGCACTCACTCAGGGCCTGTTTGCACTCCACACCCTCATCACTCCAGTATTCCACACAACCAGCCCTCTCTTCCAGTGCAGGGCACGGACCACCGCCATTCCTTGGCTCTCTTAGAACTTCTCTCCTTCGAACTCGAAAAGTGACAGTGCAGGGTTCAATACACCGGCTCCAACCACTCCACTCTGACACCACGCAGGTCACAGCTGTAAGAACAAACAGAGTTTCATGGTGTGACTCTCCCATCCCTTCCAGACCTTTCCAGACCTTTCCAGACCTTTCTCTGACTTCTGAGCCAAATTAATCCCCAGAGAGGATTATGCAGTGATGGAAAAAATACTGCGTTCCAAGTCCTCCCTCCATTACTAACTGATCTGGCAGGTCACTTAAATTTTTTATGTCACTGTTTTTCAGTTTGTAAATCAAGCATAACAATGCATATCTCACTGAAATATTGAGATAATCAAGTGAGATAACAAATGAGAAGTTTAGATGGTATAAAATGAAATATATACAAAATTAAAACATTAATTATAATTTTTATCACCTATGAAACACAAAATCTCAGTTGGAAAGGATCTCAGAGGTAATCTAATCCAAACATATCTAAACAAGTGGAAGGGAAGTAAAACTAGGGACCCAACTGACCTCTCCCAAATTCCCATTCAAACAATGTTAAAACAATGCCTCAAAATGAATTCTGAAGTAGCAGAACCAGCAATAGGATGAGTGAAACAATTTTCTAGTCCAAAACAATTTAGAAGGTTGGCAGGAAAGTTCTGTCTCGGATCCCATCCAAGCAAGTCAAGAGCAGGTTGTGGAGATGACTGAATCAGTGGGGGTGTCTGAATTCTCAGCTCTCATCCCACAGATTGTGAGGTTAGATAACTGATCAGAAGGAGATTCCAAGGGCACTGGAACAGGATCCTATTACATTGCCCATAATTAATTCTGGGTCAAAGTTCCAAGGTAAGTTAGAGGAGAGACCCTGGTCAAAGTTTCATAGAGGAAAAGAAGATTTTGCTCACGCACAAACCAAAACATAAGTCAGAAGAAGGATAACCACATCTCTGCTTAGATCATACCACTTTGGAAGAACTGAAAACTTACAGACCTTCAGAACTAGCTCTAAAAACAGCAGCACAAAAAACCTGAAGTTTTGGACAGTGCCCCCTTCATCCCAAGAACAGAACCCAATTTTAACATAAAGTTAAAAATCAAGAAATAGTCTGGAAAAATGAGCAACCTCCCTTCAAACCTTACAATAGAAGATTACAATAGTAACAGGGAAGATCAAAACACAAACTCAGAAGAAGACACTATCAAAACAGCTACATGCAAAATATCAAAAAAAAACTGTGAATTGGTTTCAGGCCTCCCCAAAAAACATAATTCCTGAAAGAACTAAAAAAGGATCTTAAAAATTAAATAAGAGATGTTTTTCAAGGTCCTACTTACTTCATTCCTTATTAGTTTATGTCTTTCTAAATTTCTTGAGATTATTTTTTCATTTCTCATAATACTGTATAATATTATCTCATATTTATACATCACACTTTGTTTAGTCATTCCTTGATTAAAGATTAAATTGATTATTTGTAAATTAAAAGACATTGATTTAAAGGGCATTTGCATTGGGGAAAAAAAGAAATTTAATAAGAGAGGGGATGGAAAAATTAATAAGATGGAAAATTGAAAAAAGAAAAGAGAGTGATGCAAGAAAAGCATAAAAAAAAAAATCTACAACTTGGTAAAAGAGGAACAAAAAAATTCATTGAGGTCCCCTCTGGCTTTAAATTCTAAGACCTCCAGAGGTATTGCATTTTACTTCAAAAATTTCTTCCTTCTCTAAATCTATGATCCATAAACCAGTAGTTCAACCCACTACTCTACGTCCTGCCTTCTTGGGTCAATCACCAGAAATCAAATCCCTCTTTCTACATAAGAGCCCTTCAAATACTTGATAACTCTCACGTTTTGCTTGAGCCTTCTCTTCCCCAGGGTAAACTTCAACCAGTGCTCTTAATACTATTGTTTCTATTAACTAAACCCTAGCTCACAAGAATCATTATGACCATCAAAGTTGGAAAAGATTTTAGAAATCAAGTAGGCCAACAATGATCCCTGCTTTCCCCCCAAAGACATTTTACAGATAGGGAATCTCAGACAACTTAAGAAGTATCCCAGGTTACACAATGAGTGAGTGGCCAAGGGGTGGCTCTCAGTCAGACTCAATTCTCCTCCCTATTCATTCAGCACTATTTTCTGAGCATTTTCATCTATGGATTCAAAATAGGGTTAATAACAATACCTATCTCCCAGAGTTGTGAAATATATGTAAAGTGTTTAGCAGAGTGCCTGGTATATAGTAGGTTATATAGTAAGTTTAATAAATACTGACTTCATCTAAACAAAAATCTTTGCAAATGCTGGGTCCTAAACTGATAACAGTCTGAAGGCCCTAAACATTTCAGCCCCAGCACTACAGGGAGATGTCTAGGCTCCAGACCAGATGTGTATTTACCTTCTTGCAGCTTCCAAATAAGAAGCTGCATTGATCCTGGGGCTAGTGAGGAAATTCTTTATTTCCTTCTCTGCAAGATGAGAATCATAAATAAGTCATCATCATTGCTATATTCATATAGTATTTTACAAACCACTTTCCTCATAATTCTGAGAGGCAGGTAGTTTCACAAAGTTTTATCTTTACTCCCATTTTGCAGATGAGAAAATGGAAACTCAGAAAGAGGAAGTCATTTCCCTCAAGTTCTGTTACTGTCAAGTAGCTGAGCCAAAACCCCAATTCACATCTCCCGAGTCTAAGTTAGTGCTCATTTCACTGAACCAAATCAGAATGCTAAAGCTGATGGAGATTACTTACTTTCTATAACCTAAAGTGTTCTAGAAATGTGAATTATCCTTATTATTGCTAAAGTATCTTAGAGTTAATCTACTCCAACTTCCTCATTTTACAGATATGAAAACTAAATCACACGAAGCATTAGTGAGAGAGCAGAGACTAGAACTCATAACTTCAGCCTCCCAGTCCAAATATTTTACTCCTCATACCAAAATCCAGCTTTTTAATTTTATTTTCTAGGCAAAAATTCACAAGGAACATACATATTCTGATTATTTGTGTAATGGTCAACTCAAAAGACCATTAATCAGCTGAAATGCTATGATTTCTCAGCTGTGACTGTCTGCAGCCTGGACACCCCAGCATTTAGCCATTTGTCGAGCTTCCAAAATTAGTGTAATTCTCAAAGATTTCCATGGAAGCAGCTTTATTGTTCAGTGAGCTGCAACTATTAGCAAAGTAAATGGCATTACCCCAGTATATCAGAAAAGCTCTAGACTGGAAGTCACAAGATTGGGTTTTTAGTCTTGGCTTTGCCACTAACTTACTCTGTGATCTCAGATAATTCCTTCCTCCACCCAACCCCCAACTCCCCAGCCCACCTTAGGCCAACAGTTTTTCATTTCCATCCTTAGTAAAATTAAGAGAAAGAACTAGAAGGGCTGTAACAAAGCTTCCAGATAAGAACAATAGTCACAATTCTATAGCATTTAAGGTTTATAAACTATTTTCCCCAAAATAGGAATAGCAATGCTATCTAATAGGAAAGCAATGTAAATCATTTGAGAGGAAAAATCTGAATCTCAGAAATGATTCATTCAAGGTAACAAAGCTATTGGGTGGTGGAGGCAGGAAACAAAATCAGATTTCCTTGGTGCAGAAGCAATATTCTTTCCACTACACTGTGCTGCTGCTTCTCTGAAAGTTAATCATTCTGAAACAAGTTTAAGTTCACATATAGACACAGGTCTCAGGTTCAATCATTCTGAAACAAGTTTAAATTCACATATAGACACACAGGTACCTTGAAGATCACCCATTCCAGGTCCTTTATTTAAAAAAAAAAAAAAAACCAGCAAGGAAACTGAGGCTTCAGCAGAGTAGGAATTGTGTAGTACTATAGAAAGAACACTGCACCTGGAGTCACAGAACCTGAGCTAGAATTTTGGTTTTTTCATGTAGTGGCTGAGTGAACTCGGTCAAGTTTCTTTGAACCTCAATAAAATGAAGAGAGAGTACTAGGTGATCTTTAAGATCCCTTCCCACAGGAAATCTATGGACTTTTGATCCTCTGTCTTGTCCACAAATATCTATGGGAATCAGGAAGGACTTTTGAATGAGGTGACATTGAAATCTATCCTTGAAAGGTAGCCAAAGATCCCAAGAGACTGAGGTGAGGAGAAAGCTTTCTAGGCATGAAAAGAAAAGGAATCAGGAGATAAATGGTATATACAGAGAACAGGAAGTAGGCCAATTTGCTTGTGGGGAAAAAATGTGAAGCAGAATAATATTTAATCTGCCTGGAAAAATAGACTGAAGCCAGAATGTGATGGGCTTTATTTGACAAACAAAAAGTTTGCATTTTATCCCATAGGCAACAAGAAACCACTGAAATTTTTGAGTAGGAGAGTGACATGATCAAAACTGTGTTTTAAAAATATTGATTTGACAGCTATATGGAGAATGGAGTGAAGAGAAGAGAGCCAGGGAAACTAATTAGGCACTATTACTAACCTAGGTAAGAGGCAATGAGCACCTGGACTAGGGTTGTGGCTGTGAAAAAAAGAGAGGGAGGAAGGAAGGAAGGAAGAGAGAGAGGAAAAGAGAGAGAGAGAGAGAAAGAGAGAGAGAGAGAGAGAGAGAAAGAGAAAAAGGAAGGAAGAAAAAAGAAAGAAAGAAAGAAAGAAAGAAAGAAAGAAAGAAAGAAAGAAAGAAAGAAAGAAAGAGAGGAGAGAGGAGAGGGGAAGAGGAAGCAAACAGGAAGAAAAACAGATTTGAGAGATGCTAAGGAAGTAGAAGCAAGACTTCAAAACTGATTGACTGTGGAAGGGTGAATGAGAGTAGAGAGTTTAGGATGGCTCCTAAATTTCTCATCCGGATAAGTGGAAGAATAGTAGCGTCCTTGAACAAAAAAAGAAAATGAGAATGGCTGGGTTTAGGAAATAATTGAATTAGTTCTGTTTTGGATTTGTTTATGTCTATGGAGCATCCAGATGGAAATGTCCAGCAGGTAGTTAGAGAGCCAGAAATGGAGCTCAGGGAGAGGTATGAACTAGCTATGGAGATGTGAGCATCACCCACATAGAGAGTTAAATTCATGTTAGTTAAGGACACCATTGAGAAAGAGTAGAAAAAGAAAAAGAAAATAACCCAGGATAGAATCCTGGAGCACACCCACAGATATGAAAAAGGACACAAGTGATTAATACACAAAGTAGACTGAGAAATACAAATCTGTTAGATAAGATAAAAACCACAACCAAGTAATGTCATGAAAACTCAGGTGAGGCAGAAGGAGAGGATTATTTATAATGTCTAATATTAATAAGAAGTCATTCCCTGGGGGCAGCTGGATGGCGTAGTGGATAGAGCACCGGCCCTGAAGTCAGGAGGACCTGAGTTCAAATCCGATCTCAGACACTTCACACTTCCTAGCTGTGTGACCCTGGGCAAGTCACTTAACCCCAATTGCCTCAGAAAAAAAAAAAAAAAAAAAAAAAAAGAAGTCATTCTCTAACAGAATCTATTCTAATATGAGAGATTCTATTCTAATATAATCCATTCCTCTTATGGCAAGAGACTAATATTACTGAGGGGAAGAAAGTTGATTTCAAAATGTAAATTCACCACAAATTCATCTACATACCTGTAAAGGGGGAAATGAAACTATTAACTCTATAAAAATTGCCTCACATACAAAGAACTTAGGGAGTGGACCATGTCATAGCAAAAAAATATATATATATATAACACTAGGTGGCAGTATTTCAGAAAAAAATAGTGTATATATAATTTATGTAAAACTGTACATAACCTTTATATAGAGTATCTATTAATACATTGTTTCCCTAGTAGAAACTACTTACTTAAACTTAGCAGCAATAGTTCCTGAACACCTTGAGTTAAAGCAAGCCAGCCTGCCCAGGTTACCCAGATAACATTATGGCATCTGAGTTAATTGGAGCCCAGAAGAGCTTAGTCCCTCCTCTGTCACTATGTAACTTTCTCTTATGTACAAACTGTAACTATGAAACTTTGCTCTGGTCTCTGGGCTTCAGTTTGCTCATCTGAAAAATAAGTGAGTTGGATGGACTCTGTGATTGCAAAGACCCTTGGCAGCTCTGCCATTTCTTGTTTTAAAGGTCTCTTCCAATTTTGACATTCTCCAACCTAAGGCCCTCCCAGATCTCACCATCGGTGATTTGACCTCTACAACTTTATCTTCCACAAACCTTTACATTTAACCTTCTGCTCTAATTGGATGAGTGTAGCCCAGAGAAATTTGTGCCTCAAGATTAAAGGAAGCTGAAGGAGGTGGCAACTTCGGTGTTTGGGGGCAATGTTTATGATAAGATTTACTCCCACTGACCAAATCTTTTCTGCTTAGATTTAGAGCTGTTCTGACAATGAGACTTGACTAAAAAACCCTGCATTCTCAGCATCTCAGTCATTCAAGTGACAGTGTGGGGAAAAGAGGGAAAGGGAAGGACATTGTCATGCAACATCTCAGTCTCAGTTTCACTGTCTGTAAAATAGACATAATAGTAGCACTTACCTCTTAGGGTTGTAAGAATCAAATGTGATGATGTATGTAAAGCACTTTGTAAGACCTTAAAGCATCATATAAATGTTAGCTATCATTGTGATCATTATTGATACCTGTTACAATTTAAATTACCTGCTATAAAAGAAAAAAAAATCTTTTTAAAAATCACAGCTCTTTCTAGTTAAATTGTTTTGGATCAATATCTAGATCATCCTAGGAGAAAAGACTTACCAATAGATAGGGGAAATATCACAGGCGAGAAATAATCCTTGATTTTGGGAATAATAGAAAGAAAGCAGTACTGGGAAGACTAGTCTGTTTCACACAGAAAGAGATTTCAGAAGGGAAAATCTATTACATTGGGTTGGGAAAACCTTGTTTTATGTGTAGGTAATTTGGTGGATTTTTTTCTTCCTTTTTTGAATTGTGTGGATTTTTTATTTGTAAGCCTATAAGTTTGAATGAGTGTTGATTGATGTCCCCCTAATTTTTTTTTTGGTCATTTGTCCAGGGTATATGGTAGCTTAAAGTTTTGTCCTTTAAAATTATTGTTTCCAATTGAGACTCTTCCTGAATGGTCCAACTATTATTTCACTATAACGTTGATATTGTGGTATAGTAAGAACCAAGATGTATGCTGTCTCAAAAAAGTATGGCATAATAGATAATGTGCTGGACCTAAAATCAGGAAGACATGGATTGAAACCCACCTCAGATATTTACTAGTTGTATGAGCCTTGACAAATCACTTTACCTCTTATCTTCAATATCTTCTATAAAATGAAAATAACAACACCTAATTCACAGGGTTTCTGGGAGGATCAAATATTCTCAAATGTAAATTTGTAAAGCAGTTTTTCAAACCTTAAAATGTTACATAAAGGACAGTTATTATTTAAGGGCAGCATGGCACAGGAGAAAGAAAGTATTCTTGGATTCAGGAAGACCTAAGCACAAACCTCTTTCTAACACTGAGTAGCCTGTATAATCAAAAGGAAGATGCTTAATTCCTCAAGGCTCTGAGCAACTAAGATTTTAAGTTACATCCAAGTGACTGGTCTATATCAATATATCAACAGGGGTGGTTTCCACACTGGGTATTTCTGACACTCATGAAATCACTATTCCGGGCAAATATATATATTTTATATGTGTATATATAAGGCAGTGGAATTTTAAATTGAGACAGAAAATTGGAAAAATGGTTGAAAATATGCCCTCCAAAAGATACTGAACTGGGCATAACCTTTGACCTTGTGACACCACTACAAGGTCTATACTCCCCAAGAGATTAAAAAAAAGGAAAGAGAAAAATCACACATTTTTGTTTATATATTTATGGCAACTTTTTTCATGTTGGCAAATAACTGGCAACTAATGGGAAGACCATCAGTTGGAAAATGGGCAGTACCAGTGAAATGAGCAGAACCAGGAGATCATTATACACTTCCACAACGATATTGTATGAGGACATATTTTGATGGAAGTGGATTTCTTTGACAAAGAGACCTAACTGAGTTTCAGTTGATAAATGACGGACAAAAGCAGCTACACCCAAAGAAAGAACACTGGGAAACGAATGTGAACTATCTGCATTTTTGTTTTTCTTCCCGGGTTATTTATACCTTCTGAATCCAATTCTCCCTATGCAACAAGAGAACTGTTGGGTTCTGCAAACATATATTGTATCTAGGATATACTGCAACATATCCAACATATAAAGGACTGCTTGCCATCTAGGGGAGGGGATGGAGGGAGGGAGGGGAAAAAAATTAGAACAGAAACGAGTGCAAAGGATAATGCTGTAAAAAAAAAAATTACCCTGGCATGGATTCTGTCACTATAAAGTAATTATTAAATAAAAATTAAAAAAAAAAGAAAAAAGAAAATGGGCAGTACCAATTATGGTACATACATATAATGAAATACAATTGTATTATAAGGAAAATGAGAAAGATGGCCTCAGAGAAATCTAGGAAAGCTTGTATGAATCAATAATGCAAAGGGGAGTAAGGAGAACCAGGAGAACAATTTATATAATAATATCAACATTGTAAAAAAAAATGTTTTTAAAGCCTTGAGAATTCTGATCAATGCAATGATTAATCATGATTCAAAAGCCTAATGGTGAAGAATGTTGCCCACCCACTGACAAAGAAATATGGACTAGGGGCAGCTACACAGTGCAGTAAATAGAGCACCAGCCTGAAGTCAGGAAGACCTGAGTTCAAATCTGGCATCAGACACTTAACACTTCCTAGCTGTGTGACCCTGGGCAAGTCACTTAACCCCAATTACCTCAGCAAAAAAAAAAAAAGACATATGGACTAAAAATGCAGAATGACAATGATGATAAGAAGTATAGTTAATATTTATACAGTGCCTACCAGACAAATTCTTTTTTATTTAATTTTTAATTTATGTAAGCATGTCCATAACATAATACAATAGAAAAGATGATTGCACATAAAACTTCAACTCTATTATTTATAACTAGCTATTCCTTTTAAATATACTACAAAACTATCATATAAATTTCTTTTTTTCTTCCTTTTCCTCCTCCCTAGAAATGCCCACCATTAGATACCAATTAGTGTGTGTGTGTATGTGTGTGTGTATGTGTGTATACATACATATATATATATATATGTGTGTGTGTGTGTGTGTGTGTAAAGTTATTCTACATCTCCTGTTTATCAGTTTTTTCTCTGGATGCAAATAGATTTTTTTCTTCATATATCCTTTATAGTTAATCTGGGTATTTATAATAGGCAAAATAACTTATTCACCCAAAGTCATTCTTAAAACAATATTGCTATTTGTATATACTAAGCTTCAAGAATTGTTCTAAGTGCTTTACAAACATCAGTTTATTTGATCCTCATAGCCTTAAGAGATTGGTAATATTCTTCTACCACTTCATAGATGAGAAAACTAAGACAAATAGAAATTAAGTAACTTATCTACATCTAGTAAGTATATGAGGCCAAGTTTGAACTCAGTTCTTCTTAACTCCAAGTCTAGCACTCTATCCACTGCTTCTGTGTGAATGAGACTCATAGTTTTTGGACTTGGCCAAAATGGGAATTTGTTTTTCATAATTTCAACAATTATGTATAATTGTTACATCTTCTTTTCTGTGGCTAGGAGGAGAAGAAAGCTGAAGGAAAAAATTACTTGTTTTTTTTTTATTTAATAATAACTTTATATTGACAGAATCCATGCCAGGGTAATTTTTTTACAACATTATCCCTTGCACTCGCTTCTGTTCCAATTTTTCCCCTTCCTCCCTCCACCCCCTCCCCTAGATGGCAAGCAGTCCTATATATGTTAGATATGTTGCAGTATATCCTAGGTACAATAAAAAATTACTTGTTAATTGAAAAAACAAAAATAATTTTAAATTTAAATTTAAATTTAAAAAAGAAAGTTGTATATTCTAGTGGCAGTGGAAGTTCACCAGGCACTGTTAATTTCAGGGTTATCCATTGAATGCTATGATAAAGCTATTCTGGAAAGAGTGCTCAAAAAGGAGGATGAAACAATGTTCATTCATTCTCTTGCCAATTACTGGATACAGAACAACACTCCAGTATCCCCAAAGAGATAAAAGTTGAAGAGGATATCTGGAAATTAGTTGCTAGACCCCCTATGGAAGACAAGAACTTGGCAAGAAAACTTAAAACTTTCCTGGGGAGAGGGAGATGGATGAAAGATGAAGTGAGGAATCTGCTTAAAAGGATAACAAACTAGCCAGTGCAAAGACAAAGTATTCACTATATAAAGATAAGAGCCTTTTTTTCCATCTCCCCGCCAAACTTTCCAGGTTCTATTTGTGGCTCAACTATCCTTCTAATCACTCACATTAACAGTTGAAAAATCATCTTCAACTCTTCTCCCTCCCTCATCCCCCATATCCACACTTGTTGATTCTACTTCCACAATATCTCTTGGTACCCATTTATCTCCATTAGTGTGGACACCACATAGAGTTCAGGAACTCATACTTCCCTCCTCTACAGTACAATAGTCTCTTCATTGGAATCCCAGCTACTAATCTGGATCTCTTTCTAATCCATCCCCCATATAGATGCTAAATTATCTTCCTAAAGCACAAGTTTAAGCTTGACGATTTCCTGTCCCAAAACTTTGGGGGCTACCTATTGCCTTTAGGATTAAAAAAAAAAAAAACTTGAGTTTGACATTTAAAGTCCTTCACAATCTGGCTTCCAATTACTTTCCAAATTTATTACACATCACTTATCTTCATGCACAACATAAAGTACATGTTTGGTTCCCTAAATTCAAAACACTGCCTCCATGTTTTTGCACAAGCTGTCCACTTTGCTTAAAATCTTCAAGATGTTCTAGATGTTATCTACCATAAGAAAATTGCCACCATTGTTAAGTCTCTCAATGAGCTCACTTGTAGGTGTAAAATGAGAAAAACTAGATAGACAAGCATTAAAAGGGGGGGGGGGAATTTCACTCTTTTGATACAATTTGGAGGTAGTTATGACAAGAAATATAAATGAGTTTTTAGGGACTAGTTCACATGTGCACTGGTGCTGGTTTCTCACATCCAAGTGTTACACACTGATGCTAGCCTTGAAGGCTTGTGAACAATCTTATTTCAGAAGAACAATGCAATAGGAATATCTAAGAGCATTTCCCTATAATATGGGTTAAAACTACTTCTCCTTCTTCTCTACTGTAACTTGGATGAGCCTTTCCCAAAAGGAAATAGAGCTTCCCTGATGCAGCTTCCTAGCTATCTAAGGGCATAAAACTTGCCGGCCAAAAGGAATGGATTTTGCTCTAATGATGTATTTCTGAAGATCACACAACACATAATATCTTCTTTCATCATATCATACCCTGATGACCAGAAACTTTTCCATAAGGAGACCAGGGAGTCATGTCTAGAGAAACTGAGTCCCTATATCTTTGTTAAATATTCTTGCTATGTTAGAGCAAAGTAAATCTCCTTTGTTAACCATTCAGTGCCTTAAGAGTATCGTGTTTTGTTCTAACATTCAACCTAAATTAAGAGATTGTTGGCACTGAGGATCTTCCAACAAATAGACATCAAAAGCTTATTGCATTTTCTAGTTAGGAATTTACTGAGAGGGAGACTCATTATCCCATGCACATTTTGGCATTCTTGGCTTTGAAGTAGGTTTTTGCTAATAAGTTCTAAGAATATGTATGTGACCAGTGCCAAATTGGATGCTGCCTGCCAGAGATGGGCAGAAGCGTTAGGCAACTCTGAGTTCAGGGTGTACTATCAGCCAGGAAAAAAGAACATGAATGCAGATGAAGCCTTGTCCTGTAAGCCACCTGACTTTGAAGCTATAATAATCACAGAATGGGATAAAGGTGATTTGTGACACTCAGAGAGACTGCTATCACATACATGAATACGTGACTCTAGTCAAACTAAAGGAAAGTTGTCATTTTCTTTTTATGTCATGAGCCTCTTGGGCAATCTTAAATTAAAGCTGCTCAACATAAAATGGGCAGCTAGGTGACACATTGGATTGAACACTGGGCTTGGAATCAGAAAGATTCATCTTCATCCATTCAAATCTGCCCTCATACAATTACTAATTGTGTGATCCTGGTTAGGTTACTTCACCCTGTTTGCCTCAGTTTCCTCAACTGTAAAATGAATTGGAGAAGGAAATGGAAAACCACTCCAGTATCTTTGTTGAGAAAACCTTTAATAGGGTCACAAATAGTCCTTCATGACTGAATAACAACAACAATATTATATGCTAATTTACATGTGTTTGTTATAAATATCAGAGTATAACTCCCCTGAAAATTTTCAGGTCTAGCAAATTTTTACTGAAGAAAGTAGTAATGTAGTAGCTAGCATTTCTATAACACTTTAAGTTTTTCTAAGTCATCTTATATATATCATCTCATTTGATCCTCAAAAAAAAAAAAATCCATTGAAATAGGTGCTATCATTATCCCCATTTTATAAATGAGGAAATAAAGGCCAAAACAATTTAAGTGACTTGCCAAAGACCATACAGCTAATCCAAATCTTGAGTCTTTCCGGCTCCAAGACTAGCACTCTTACCCACTGAGCCACCTATCTATCCCTAGAGATGTAAAGAAAGGATATCACTTAAGGTTTGGGGAAATGTATCAGGGCAGACAAAGGACACGTTCTGAACCAGAGATGGCTTTGGGACAAAGAGGGTATTCATCTATCAAAAGTGATATCCCAGGAATTCCCAATTGTGAAGCTTTGACCCACATCTCTACCTGTAAAGGCAGAAAGCAAAAAAGATGGAGAAGGTCATGGTGAAAAGAAAAAATGGCTGTGGTCATATACCAGTGTGAGTTCTTTATAACCACCCTGAGATGAGTAGGGATGATCTGTCTTGTGGGATCCTATTGGAGTAAAAGTCATATCAAAGGAGGTAAAAGCCATTACAAAGACACAGGGTCCAGCAAATAACCTTGTGTGTATCTGGGAACCTAATTCAAACTAACCAACATATGATCTGAACATATAACCACCTGCATTGGCCTTGCACCCCAGTTCTAAAACTAGGTCTAGTACTGAACAGTAAATCAAAACACTGGTCAAAACATACTAATATATGCAATGACATTAGCCCTTTCTCCCTTTAATTTCTATAATAACCCTGAGGCTTTTTCAGAGCCTCTGTGGAGATCCATTAAATTTGTCTGGTGGTTACCCCAGACAGTCTCTATGTAAGTAACCTACGTGATTATTAAAGGACTTTTATGATATACTGGACTTCCCCACTTCTTTTTTTCACTATCAATTTGTCCCTTTGGCAGGTGGGTACTCCTTGGTTGGAAGGGAGGCTCTGAAATCTCTTAGTTGGGGAGCTCCTATTCTTGGAATGGGCCAGAGAAATTAATTCAATGGTTGACCTGTTCCGGGCAATGGAGACATTGATGGGACCCCAAATCTAACCCATTTGAACAAAACCTGGAGATTACTGCATCTGCTTGATTTCTAAGCTACTTCCTCTTTTCTTTTGGACTTGTGGGAGTAGGGAAATCCAGGTAGATAGAAGCCAAGAAATGGTTGCTATGAAAAGTGTATAAGAAGGGAAGGGAATATTACTGTATCAGGTCAGTATAAATGAACTATGTGTGTGTCATGTTTAGGCTAGGATCTACATCACTAAAAATCTGTTCAGGTCATGGCTGTTAATTTTCACTTCCTCCTCCCTTTCCCTACATCTCCTAAAAGCACAAGAGATTGTTATTCCTCTCAAGGCTTGTGAAACATTTATCCTTTTATGTTAAAAGTTTATTTTGTATCTTGAGCAGATATGATAAACCTATTGGTCAATGAAACTACCCCCCCAAAAAAAAATCCAAAATCACTTAAGACTTTAATTATGAAATAACATCTGTGAGTAGAGTTTGTGGCAAATTCTACTCCCTTCCTTGTTTCCTCTAGATTGAGAACCACTTTGAGTAGCTCAACAAGGCAAGCTTGGACACTTAGAACCCTAGATTTGAATGCTAAGATCATGGAAGAGAGGGAAGAAATTACTTTTTGAATTGATGGTACCTACTGCAATTTTAGACAGTCTGTGGCAAATGTCTTTTAAGCTATCTGCTTGCTACTCCTTAATATTATTACAGTTTTCCTAATAAAACTGTAGATGATTACAATCTATAATTCAAGTGATTTAACAACAGCTAAACCAAGCAAGAGAAGGGAATTGCCAATGGGTAAAGTAAGAGAAACAAGTGATAAAAAATCTTAGAATTTGGGAATAGATAGAAGAGGTTGGTGCTGAGAAATCTGTAGACTACCCATCCACACAGAACACTTGGCATATGTGGGAGTCTGCAACAATTAGGGAGGGCAGATCCTTAAGTCATTTTCATCCTCACTTTACATTTAACACAATACCTAACAAGGATAAATTTTTTTCATAAAGATATATATGGTGGAAAGAGTGCTGGATTCATAATCAAACCACCTAATCCCAGCTCTTTTTCCTTGGTAAAACAAGATAAGGAGTCCCTTCTATCTCTAACAGTCTATATTTTATCTAAGTTCTAAATCTAACTAAAAAGTCCCTTTTAGTTCTAATGTTCTTTATTCTTGGATTATTTCTAGTTCTCACATTCTCTACTTTTCAAACCTCTTCTAACATTCTATATTCTAAACTCCCTCCCATTTCTAATGCTCTGATTCTATAAGTTGAATAGAATTTCCCACCACTGTAAATAAGAGATTTTGAATCATAGTTTCCTTGATTTTTTGGAACTCACAAAATTTTCAGTTCCTTGGCCTTGAGCCCCTAAAACAATTTCTGCTGAATCTGGGATTTGTTTATAAGCAGATGGAGATGTGCCAGCCCATAATAAAAAAGCTGGTTTTTGGTCCCACAGTCCTTTGGCACCTACTGTATAAAGCAGGACATAAATTGGGGCAAACAAAAGGAACAGAAGCTTTGATGAACACAAGGAATCATCTTTATCATCCCCCTCTCACCCACCCTCTTGCCCATCTCCTGCCACCCTGGTTTGAGCTCTTTATGCTCTAGAGAATGATGAAGTGTTGATAACATCAACTGGTTTTGTGGGCTCTAGGTCAGGAATGTGGGAACATTTTTCTGGCTCTTTACACAATATAACCACTGGTCCTTTCTCTCTATCTTCCCCCTCCTAGGGCCCCACAGCACTCCCTTTCTTTCCACTGGTGAATAACAATACACAAAGGCATTTCCCACTGGAAGGGAACTTAGACTAGAATATTAGAGCTGGAACGGACTTTAGAGTACAGAATGTCAAAGCTGAAAGGAACCTCATGAGGAATCTATAAACATAGATATTAGTCCTAGAAGAGACTGTGTAGGACATAGAAAATAAACAAATAGAAGTAAAAACAATTTGAAACTACAGACTGACTTCTCTCTGGGACTGGAATGGGACCTTTGGCCTCTATAGAACCCCTCAGGCTAAAGGCCTGTCCCTGAAAATGTGCCTCAATTCTCTTACCTGTAAAATGTATATAAGAATGCCAGGCAGAAGTAGTTATGATGCTCCTGAGTCCCTGAGGATCCACCCTTGCAGGTATGTGTGGGATGATTGCTGATGTGTGCCAGTTAGGTACAGGTACCAGATGTATACAGATAGAAGAGTCCTGCTGTTCTAGGCAGATGGTTTTCCAAGTATAGTCTAGAAGGGACCAGCCTGGTGATTTCATAATATTCAGAGAAGAGATGGAGATACCAGTATACATCTGGTACCGTTAGTGGGATTTAACATGGAATGAAATTCCCTCCCACCCTCTGCTTCCTTCTCACTCCCAAAAAAATACTTTCCCCCACTGATGACTAAAGTCTAATACAGTACTGTTAATTTCCTCTATTCTTTAGTTAATAATGTATTCCTGCTTTTGTCTATTTTAAAATGAAAATGTCACCAGAAAAGGTAACCTTATTATGTTAATACCTTAGAATTATGTTATGTCAGTGCTCCAGGGAATCCTAGAAATCATTTAGTTCCACCCCCTCATTTTACAGAAGATAAACCCGATTTTCACCAAGAGGAAGTGACTTGTCCAACATTATAGAGTGAATCTGGAATAACACTGAATTTAGGTCTTCTGATTCTTCTCAAGGCTAAAATGTCAAAGTTGTATGGGACCTTAATGATCATCTAGTCAAATCCACTCATTTTACAGATGGGGAAACTGAAGCTTAGAAATAGGAAGGATATTGATTCCTAAGATCACACGAGAGTTAGGGGCAGAAACAGAGCCAGAATCTAGTCTTCTGACTCCTCATCTAGGATTCTTATCACTATAGCATAATATATCAGTATTAAAGTAGAGAAAAATTATCACGATTCCAAATCTAGTCAAGCCCTAAAAAAGCAAAGATGAAAATTCTAATATTGCAAAGAAAAAAAAAAGCAGAAACAGCATTTCTAATGACCAAGAATTAAAGCATTACCTCAATGCCTCAACTTTCTGTGTCTGCCTCATTTTTTTTTTTAAGTGGAGGTGAATAAAATAACTTTTTACCCTAAAGAATTTCTACATCTATAAGAAATTGGAATAAGCATTCACTTAAATCATGCTTCATGAACACACATTATTAATACAGATGATAGTGTTGGTTGTGGTGTTAATGGTTTTAATAAGGTAGTGGTAGGGATGGTGATGGTTTGAGTTCTATTATTTCTAGTCACTTGGGAAGTTATACTGGCAATGGCCAATAACTTCCAGTAAAGGTGGCTTTCCAGACACCACCATGAAGGTCCTGTGAAAGAGGTTAGGAATAAGGGAAAGTTAGACCAAAGGCCAAGTACAAAGTCCCACCTTTCATGGCCTTCTGCTGTCTCAGCATCCCCTTTACAGATACCCCAATTCCTTTTGGTTTTTCCTTCCCCTGCCTAAAATCCATTACTATTTACCAGGTTCAGAGACTCTCCCCCTCCCCAGTCCTAATCTTTAACCTTTCAGAACCTTATTCCTAATTAGGACCCCTCTATCCCAGACCCTCTCTCCACTTCCACTGACCCCTTTATATCTTCATCCATGATTTTGGGGCAAATAGGTTCATCTTCTTGGGCCTCAATTCCCTCATTTACCTAATGAGGGGGTTAAACTAGATGACCATTTAAATCCCTAACCTCTCGATTTAGGCTTCTGCTTTCCTTTTTCCCCACTTCCGAGCCTCTCTGCAGTTTCGAGCCTTCCTCCCTCCCCCGCTCAGATCTACTTCTTTGCTCCTACGTTCCCACCCCAGGCTCACTCACCCTCCACCCGCGCCATTCCCGAGTCCCTGTGGACCGCCCACGCCCACCCTCCCTTGCTCATCCGGCTCCCACCTGGGCAGGCACTCCCATAATCTGGGCAGCAGTCCCCTGCTCCGCTGCATGCCTGGTCGCAGTAGCAGGGATGGGGCTCCAGAGAGAGACCTGCCTCTGTCCAGCCCCGGGAAACGCACGTCAAGTCCCGGCCCGGACAGCAGCGACCGAGATCGGCACAGCCAGCTTGGACCCCTGGAATCACTCCCAGAGCCAGGACCCAGACCCAGGCCAGTATGGCACTATGGGCCATATCCTAAGGAATCCCACGCCTGCCGGACAATCCTAGGGAAGGATGGGAAAGGGAAAAGGAGGGGCAAGTCACTCAGGCGGGCCACAGGTTTCCTCCCTGGGCTGGAACCAAAGTCAGACTACCTCCCCGGGTCCAGATTCGTACGTAGTCCTGTACGCAGATACTCTGATGCTTCCCCTCACTCCCTCCCCTCCATATCTTCTACTTCTGCAGAAAAGGAATAACCTGTAAGGAACTGGAGCGTACTGGGGATGAGGGGTAGAGGAAGGGAGGAGACACCTCCTCTTCCAGGAACCTCAGGATCACAGGGGTTAGCACAAGCTTCTAGAGATCTATTCCTACCCTCTCATCTCATTGGTGTTAACTGTAAAATAAATCCTGATGCAGAATCTTCCTACAGTGATGTAACTGCATCTGACGGGACAACTTCTAGACTTAGTGCCTGAAGCACACATAAAATCATATAGCCAATATGTGTCAGAAACCGGATTTCACCAGCTCTTCTTCAGTCCACGCTAGCTCTGTTTCCACTACAACATTCAGCCTCTCTCATGAAGAGTCATAAAATATTAGGGCTGAAAGAGACCTTTAGGATCCTTTAGCTCAGGGATTCCAAAGTGTCACTGGTCATTTGGGCAAGGAGACCTGTGGACCCTTCATCAGAATAACACATAAATAAAAGACATGCAGTTACAAAAGAAACTAAATCTAGTGAAATGCCATTATCAAACTATTGTGAGGGTTTCTGTTTCTGTTTTGTTTTATTTTGTTTTGTTTTAAGCAAGGCCAAAAATCTAGCCTAACTAACAAATCTAGCCTAACCTGCTCATTTGACAAGTGTGGAAATAAATTTCAACCCAATACACTTTCCCAGTTCTACCAGACACTCCATTTTAGTTCCTATTTCCTTCTTTCTCCCAGCTGCAAAACTCCACCCCAAATACAGATACCTAAATCAAATCTGCTCTAATGCCGAGAAAGAGAGAGAGAGAGAGGAGAGAGAGAGAGAGAGAGAGAGAGAGAGAGAGAGAGAGAGAGAGAGAGAGAGAGAGGAGGGAGGAAGGGAAGAAGAGGGAGAGGGAAAGGGAGAAGGAGAGAGAGAGAGGAAAACACCTGTTATCTCCTCCACTTCTGTCCACATATTTTCCCAGGTCAATATTATGTTTTTCCTTTCTCACTCTCATTCAGTACTCTGAATTGTCCTCCACTTTGGGGCCTGTGAACTTAAAGGAACACACACACACACACACACACACACACACACACACACACACACTTACTTACTTCAAGAAGTCCCAGGCACTCACCAACACTTTTCTAACCAGGGATATCTTGGGGACTTGGCATGGAAAGTAGGACCAGTTAGTAATCTGAGCTTTCTTATTCCCTGAGGTTCAGGCAGGAAGGACTTAATCAATTCTAGCCAAATTCAGGGAGATAAACTCTAGCAGCCCTGGGGAGGGAAATGAAGCTGCAGAGGAGGTTTCTGATAGGCTATAGATAGGGCTTTGCTGAGCTGTATTTTTTTTCCTGCTCATCCAGGAAACAAAAAGGGTAATGAGAGTTTCTATGGTAGGTTGCCAATGAGACAGCCTTGGATTCTAAGGGCAACTCCCCCTCCTATGCCTCCTTTTTTTCATACCTAACAGACTCAGAGTTCTAATCAGGCCAGATACTGGGGGTAGAGGGGAGAATAAAGAGGGCAGGTTGATGAAAGAGAAAGGAGCTTTTAGCTTAATATTTTTTTTCTTTTTTGCTGAGGCAATTGGAGTTAAATGACTTGCCCAGGATCACACAGCTAGGAAGTGTTAAGTGTCTGAGGTTAAGTCCTCTTAACTTCAAGGCTGGTGCTCTATCCACTGCCCTACCTAGCTGCCCCTTAATTAAACATTTTGAAAAAGACTGCTCCTTGAGACTTACAAAAACTGATGCTAAGTGAAATGAGAAGAGTCAGATCATTATACATGGCAACAACAATACTGCATAATGATAAATTCTGAGGGACATCACTGTCTTCAACAATGAGAGGATCCAATTCAGTTCCAATTGATCTGTAATGAGCAGAACCAGTTACACCCAGAAAAAGAACACTGGGAAATGAGTATGGACCACAATATATGGACCATTCTTTCTGTTATTGTTTGCTTGCATTTTTGTTTTTTCTTCTCAGGTTATTTTTACCTTCTTTCTAAATCTGATCTTTCTTGTGCAACAAAATAACTGTATAAATATATATACATATATTGTATTTAACATATACTTTAACATATTTAACATGAATGGGACTACCTGTCATCTAGGGGAGGAGGTGGAGGGAGAGAGGGGAAAAGTTGAAACAGAAAGTTTTGCAAGGGTCAATGATGAAAAATTACCCATGCATATATTTTGTATATAAAAAGCTATAATAAAAATATATATTAAAAAAAAGACTACTACTTGAAAAAATAGATTTCCAGTAGAGACAAGATGACATCCTTTTCCATGGTATCTGAATTATCTTTATATCTGTTTATGAGGAAAAACTTCTTCCCTCCCAATCAGACAGAATTTACTGAGCATCAATACACAACACCTCCACAGAACGAAGTATCCAACCAACATGCAGGAGGCTCTTTCAGGACTTCAGTAGCTGATCATATAAGGCAGAGACAGGAAGCAAGGCAAACCAGCTTCTTATTGAATTCCATGTAATAGCAAATAATTTAAGACAGGCAAGAATCCCCTGAGGTCTCTGGCCTCAGTTTCCTTCCCTGTGTAGAAAAAAAGTATAATAATTAGATTCTCAGATTTGAAACCAGATGGTCCATGCCTCTCATTTTACGGATAAGCAAACTGAAGCCTGAGGTAAGTGAAGAAACTACAGGTAGGGCTAGAGGTACTCGAAGTAGACTGGCAGGTTAAGACTTTAATCCCATTGTTATTCTATGATGCCACAGTATACTTAATGGCTGTGTGACCATGAGCAAATCATAATCTTTCTGAACCTAAATTTCCAAGTGAGTAAAATACAATTTGCCTCATAGGGTTATTGTAAGGAAAGAGTTTTGTAATTTTAAAATGCTTGTAAATGTTAGTTATAAAGTGTCATAAAGTGACTAAAGGGGAAGCAGGCCATTGAATCTACCTGAAAGGATGATTCACTTGACTGCCTTAAAAATTCTCTAGGTTTTCTTATCTTGCTTCCATCCTTATCCACCCACCAAGTTTTCGGTAGCAGACCATCTGGTGACCCAGTTCTCAGCTGATCTCCCTCAGCAGTCCCCTATGTGAGGGGCTTGGAACTGGGGAGGGGGGAATTTGGCAAGTAACATGTCTATTCCTCACTAAGTTACACAAAGATTCTGGAAACCTAATCCCATTGAACTTATTATGGATGGTATAAAAATTGTTTCCACAGGATTCCCTGCCTTACTGGGATACTGTGTGGAAAAGAAAATAAATAGAGATAGAATGTAATCCCTGCATAAGTCACTAGATAGTGACTGAAGTTCAGGCTGCCCGGGCTCAGCTTCAATCCCTCTCAAAACATGCAAATATGTCTTGACTACCCAGGACCTCTGCTCAAATGCCGGATTTCATTTAAGCTGCCAGAGTTTCCAGTCTGATCATTTTGGGTTGGGGAGAGAACAGAACAAGCTGAATTTCCTGAAGCTTTCAATCTCCTAGTGCCTTCACTCAGGTTTTTTCTTGGCTTGCTTAGCCTAAAATTGAAAATATAAAGATTACGGTAAATTATTTGGCTTGGACCCCCAATTACCATTAAGATTTTTGTCTCCTCAACTCTGAGTGACCCCAAAAGAACTATGCACTCACAATATAGATTAGAATACACTTACTGAATGGAACTGAAAATAAAAGAATATAACATTAAAACTCCCAAAGGCCTGGGTATAACCATTCCAATAAAGCTCTAAAATTTCCACTGCTCAGCAACAGCTACTCTGGTAAAGTCTTGGTCCTCAGTTCTACATTCATTCAGGGAACAGACAGACTCAGAAGCTATATTCAAATAATGATTATCAGGTATCAACTTAATATCAAAGTCACAAAGGGAGGAAATGATACAGAGACTTCTAACCCAACTTCTACAGAAATAGTAGACATATTCTGACTCATTTGCCAAGCAAATTCTGAACTACAGTGGTCATCAATACATCTTCTTGTTCTGTCCATATGGTCTGAGACCCATGAACTACTTCTGTAAACTTATCATCTGTGTTATGACTTAGACATCTTTTCTATGTTCTCTTCTGGTATAATTCCCATGAATCAGGTAAATAGTCATGACTTTAAAATTTTAATTGTCAAATAATATTAATGATCTTATATAGTTCCTTTATTTTAAAAGACCCAATAAATTCATTCCTGTATTTCCATATCTCTCTGGTACCTAGAAATGGCAGGAAATTGTTTCCCAGCGAGATAGTTCATAATGTCTTCTATTTTTTCATTCTTTTGGTTTTGTTTTATTGTCTCTTGATTTCTTATAAAGTCATTAGTTTCCATTTGCTCAATTCTAATTTTTAAGGAATTATTTTCTTCAGTGAGCTTTTGTACCTTCTTTTCCATTTGTCCCATTCTACTTTTTAAGGAGTTTTTTTCTGTGAATTTTTGTATCTCTTTCCATTTAGCCAATTCTTTTTTTTTCCTTTTTTTTTAATTTTTATTTAATAATTACTTTATATTGACAGAATCCATGCCAGGGTAATTTTTTTTTTTTACAACATTATCCTTTGCACTCGTTTCTGTTCCAATTATTTTCCCTCCCTCCCTCCACCCCCTCCCCTAGATGGCAAGCAGTCCTTTATATGTTGGATATGTTGCAGTATATCCTAGATACAATATATGTTTGCAGAACCCAACAGTTCTCTTGTTGCATAGGGAGAATTGGATTCAGAAGATATAAATAACCCGGGAAGAAAAACAAAAATGCAGATAGTTCACATTCGTTTCCCAGTGTTCTTTCTTTGGGTGTAGCTGCTTTTGTCCGTCATTTATCAATTGAAACTCAGTTAGGTCTCTTTGTCAAAGAAATCCACTTCCATCAAAATATGTCCTCATACAATATCGTTGTCGAAGTGTATAATGATCTCCTGGTTCTGCTCATTTCACTTAGCATCAGTTCATGTAAGTCTCGCCAGTCCTCTCTGTATTCATCCTGCTGGTCATTTCTTACAGAACAATAATATTCCATAACATTCATATACCACAATTTACCGCCATTCTCCAATTGATGGGCATCCATTCATTTTCCAGTTTCTAGCCACTACAAATAGGGCTGCTACAAACATTCGTGCACATACAGGTCCCTTTCCCTTCTTTAGTATTTCTTTGGGATATAAGCCCAATAGAAACACTGCTGGATCAAAGGGTATGCACTAGCCAATTCTTTTAAAGAAATTTTTCTCCTTATTAACTTTTTGTACGTCCTTTACCATTTGGTCTAGTCTATTTTTAAGGTGTTATTTTCTTCAGTATTTTTGTGTCTCCTTTACCAAGCTGCTGACGTATTTTTCATGATTTTCTTGCTTCGTTCTTATTTCTCTTCTCAATTTTTTTCCTATCTATTTTGCTTGATTTTCTTTTTTTTTTTTTTAACTTTTTCTTAACAAAACCTATGCCAGGGTAATTTTTTACAGCATTATCCCTTGCACTCACTTCTATTCCGATTTTTTCCCCTCCCTCCTTCTACCCCCCCCCCCAGATGGCAAGCAGTCCTTTATATGTTAAATAGGTTACAGTATATCCTAGATACAATGTATGTGTGCAGAACCGAACAGTTCTCTTGTTGCACAGGGAGAAATGGATTCAGAAAGTATAAATAACCCAAGAAGAAAAATAGAAATGCAAGTAGTTTATATTCATTTCCCAGTATTTTTTCTTTGAGTGTAGCTGCTTCTGTCCATCTTTGATCAATTGAAACTGAATTAGCTCTCTTTGTCGAAGAGATCCACTTCCATCAGAATACATGCTCAAACAGTATCGTTGTTGAGGTATATAATGATCTCCTGGTTCTGCTCATTTCACTTAGCATCAGTTCATGTAAGTCTCTCCAGTCCTCTCTGTTTTCATCCTGCTGGTCATTTCTTACAGAACAATAATATTCCATAACATTCATATACCACAATTTCCTCAACCATTCTCCAATTGATATTTTACTTGATTTTCAAAATACTTTTTGAATTCTTCCATGGCCTGAAACCAATTCATATTGTTGGAGGCTTTGGATATAGGAGGTTTAACTTTGTTATCATCTTCTGAGTGTATGTTTTGATCTTCCTTGTAGAACTTCTGTAGTAGTTTTCTATAGTCAGTATATTCTGTGTTTGCTCATTTCCCCAGACTATTACATGACTTTTAATTCTTTGTTAAAGTAGGGCTCTGCTTCCAGGGTAGAGAGCATTCTGTCCTAAGTTTCAAGGGGTGTATGCAACTGTTTTCAAAGATACCTCTAGAGACTCATAAGTTTTTAGTTCTTCCAAGATGGTATGATCTAAGAAAAGGTGTGTTTATTACTCTGCTGGTCTGTGCTCTGGTCTTGTGAGTGATCACAAGCACTCTTTTGTACCCTGGATGTGTAAGAAGGGTCCTTGCTCCTCTGTGATCACAAGCTTTGATGTGCTAGTGCTCCTCCCTACCCTATGAGTGCCATCCAAGATTGTGACCCAGATCCAAATATGGGCAAAGCAACAGAGTCCTGCCTCAGTGATAGCAAAGAGATCCCTGTAATCTCCTTCTGACATTTGTTCAACCCCCTTACCATCTTCAGGCAGAGAGCTCTGGAAGCCACTGCTGCTGCTTCAGTGCCTCCCAGAGCCAGCTCCTGGTTTTCCGGGATAGGGTTTGCCCTCGTGCAGCCTGCATTATCCTGTGCTCTGGTACAGCAGACCTTTCCTATGGCAGGAAATTGTTGAGGAAGTAAGTCAAATTGTTTCAAGCATAAGTTTGACTACTTATTTCCCAATTATTCCCAATATACATCCTCCACTTTCTAAAATAAGTTATTGAGTAACCCACAAATATTCCAACCAAATTCTTACTTCTATGTCTTTGCTCATGCTATGCCCCATGTCTGGAAAGACTTCTCCCTTCCTTTTTACCTTTCCAAATTTTAGTCATTCCTTAAAACCCAGTTCAAGTTTTAACTTCTTCCAATCATTTCTCCATCTACTCTAAACTTCATTAATTTTCTTTGCCTCTGAAAGTCCACAGCACTTCCTATATCCCTTAGAACTAAAGCTAGGCTTTTGTATGATTCTGTTTTCTGTGTCTGAATCTTATTTACTTAACTTATGAGTTCCTGGAGGATATATATATATATATATATATATAGAAAGAGAGAGAGAGAGAGAGAGAGAGAGAGAGAGAGAGATCTAAATATAGATATAGATATATAGATCTATGTAAATAGATAGATAGATAGATTTATATCCCTGAACACAGAGTAGAAGTTCAGTGCATATTAATTGATTAAGTCTAAAATCTAATCTTTACTCTCATCAAGAACTGGAAAAACAATTAGTGATGAACTTGTGAGTTCATCAAGTTGAAAGCAACATAGGGACTTGGTCATTGGATAAAAGCAAACAACAACACACAAATATTTTCTGTGATTGGTCAAAAAGACTCAGAAATACCTCTGGTCCTTCATATAACATAGCAAACCAGTTCAGAATCAGTCATTTCACAAGCGGCCCCATCAAAAAGTGGTTGGAAATGGGACAGCTAGACACTTACTAGCTGTGTGACCCTGAGCAAAATCACTTAGCTTCACTTGCCTCACAAAAAAGTAGTTGGGAAATTCAGTGATAAAGTATTCCTAAAGGGGAATTGCCCATGGTGGAGCAAGAAAAAGGAATTTTCTTTCTCTCTGTCTTCTCCTCTTTTTCCCCACCTGCCACTGGCCAAGTGATGACCTTGCAAAATTTGAAAAGTCATAAAATATGGAGTTTCATCAGCATCAATAGCAGTGACCCACAGAGTAAGCAGTTCAGTTTTCAGAGCACCGATGGCAACATCAGCTTCAAAAACTGAGGAGAGAGCGCTTCAGAACTCCTCAATGGCACTGACCCTTAAATCTCAGAAGAGAGCCACAACAATGAGAATTTCATGAATTTTCCACAAAGCAAAAAAAAAAAAAAAATACTTCAAGTACTTTAAGGTTTTAAAGACCTTATGTGTGAAAGGGAAAAATGCATATCTGGTTTTGGGGGAAAATGTTTAGGGGAGGATTCTAGGAAGATAGCAAAGTAGGTGACTAAATTTCAAGCTCTCCAGATTTCCTCCATAAACAGAACAAATTTGCACATCAGGGTGAAAATAGACTGGTGAAAAATCAAGATTTGGGGCAAAACAGGAGTCCTTCTGAAACAACCCGAGTAGAAGACCTGCAGCTAGGGATTAGCCAGTGTGAAGTGTAAACATTTCCAGGCTAGCTCCCCAGAAACATCAAGTAGGGACCCCCGATGCAAGCTGGGTTTGACTGGAGTCTCAACAGGAACAACAGAAACTTTCATCTCTGGAACAGCTTGATGAATGGAGGTCTGAGTTCAGAAAGAATGATTGAACCTCAGCTGATTAAGAATGCCAGGCTCAGCTTGCAGCAGAGATATGACCCTGGGTGAGAAGGCACCAGCACATCAGGTGAGTGTAGAAGCAGTGGAGCAGGGACACTGCTGGCTGCAGGCACTCTAGGAAGAGGTAGTTCTTGGTTTAGAGTTCCAGATCACAGGGGAGGGCTGAAATTAAGGCAGGAGCACCATCCCCCTAGCCCATGATTAGAGTACTTACACATACTTCTCATTAAAAAAAAAAAAATGAACCCATCCATAGAAACTTACTATGGGAATAGGGAAGAACAAGTTTCAACTTCAGAGGAAAACACTAAAAAAAACTTCTTTTACTCCAAAGAGTAACTTTAAATGACTCAGTGCCCAGAAGGAATTTATAAAAGAACTCAAAAAAGAATTTAAAAATCAAATGAGAGACATTGAGGAAAAACTGTTAAAAAGTCCAAGAAAAACAAGATTATGAAAAAAAAGTTATCCAACTAGAAAAGGATATAGTCTGAAAGATGAAAATAACTCTTTGAAAATTAGAACTGAGCAAGAGGAACAGAATGGGAAACAGAAGAAAAACAACAGATCTGAAGACAGATTAGGAAGAGAAAATATAAGAAATATTGAACTACCTGAAAACTGTGAACAAAAATAGAATCTTGACACAATAATGCAAAAAATAATCCAAGAAAATTGTCCTAGAGTGGTAGAAGATGAGGGGAAAGTAGAAATAGAAGGAATCCACCAATCAGCACTCAAAGAGTTCCTTTGTGGAAAACACACAGGAATATTATTGCCAAATTTTGAAACCGCCAGATCCAAGAGAAAATTTTGCAAGAAACAAGAAAAAAATTTCAATATTCTGGAGTTACATTTTTCAAAATGTTTGTAGCAGCTCTTTTTGTGGTAGCAAAGAACTGGGAAATGGGTAGATGCCCATCAGTGGGGGAATGGCTGAACAATTTGTGGTATATGAAGGTAATGGAATATTATTATTCTATAAAAAACAAATGACCAAGCTGATTTTAGAAAGGCCTGGAAAGATTTACATGAACTGATGCTAAGCAAAACAAGAAGAAGCAGGAATATATTGTACACAATAACAGCAAGAATGTGAAATGATCAACTATGAAAGACATGGTTCTTCTCACTGGTTTAGTGATCCAAAGCAATCCCAATAGACTTTGGACAGAAAATGCCATCTGCATCCAGAAAAAGAACCAAGGAGACTGAATATAAATCAACACATGCTATGTTCACTTCTTTTTCTGTTTTTTTCTCTCTCCCATGGTTTTTTCCTTTTGTTCTTATTTTTCTCTCCCAATATGATTCATAAAGCAATGTGTGTTTAAATATATATATAGAGAGAGATATGCTGAAGTTACAATTAGAATTATATAGGATTTATCAGCAGCCACAATAAAAGACTACAGGTCCCAGAATCATATATATCAGCAATCAAAAGAATTAAGCCTGAGGCCATAAATATCATATCCAGCAAAATTATCCATAATATTCAATGAAAAAAAGTGGACATTCAACGAACTTGCAGATTTTTTTTGGACTTTCTATCAACTAAACCTGAACTCAATAGAAAATTTAACATACGATAGCCAATATCCAAGATTAATTTCAAGGAACTTAACACGGACAAATTGTTTATGTTTTTACATGCAAGTGTATTCCATATGTTTAAGATTGACGTCAGTAATTGGGTAGCTCAAAAAAAAAATTTATACAAATAAGGTATAGAGGAAAAATAGACACAGACAAATTGAGGGGGGAGGAGGGCTCATAATTCTGAAACTTTATTCACATTGGGAATGGGTTAAATAGGCAACATTACATATATACAATGAAGAGTATATTACCCTCCAAAATTTATAAAGAAATAAGCGGGGCGGGACAGCAGAAGGGAAAGAAAAGGCTGGGGCAAGAAGACAAGGAAGGGATCCATGGGTAGGGGGAGGTTAATAACTTTTTTAAATTACTTTTCAATTTTCAACCATTTGTGTTTTTTTCTCTTTTACCTCCCTACCCTAGTACTAGAAAAAAGAGAAAAGAAAAATAAAATCTTTGTAACAAATAAGAATCAAGGAAAGCAAATTCTCACACTGGCTACATTCAAAAATATCTCATTCTGTCTATTAAAAAATGGGTAGCTTTTCTTATCCCTGGTCCTTTATACTTATGGTTGATTGATTTGAGTGCTTAATCCTTTCAAAATTATTTATTTTTACTATGTTAATGCCTATTATGACTCATTTCACTCTACATCAGTTTATATGTCTTCCCAAGTTTTCTGAAAACTGTCTCTTTCATCAGTTGTCATAGCACCATAGTATTCCATATATTTATATGCCATTCTTCAACTAAGGGATTCATTGTTAGTTTTTAATCAGTAACTCAAAAAAAGCTGTTCTAACTATTTTGCATATATAGGACATTTTCCTATTTCTTTCATCTCTTGGGAGTATGGGCATAGTCATAATATCACTAGGTCAAAGGATATGCACAAATTAGAAAACTTGGAGGCATAATACCAAATTGCTTTCCAGAATATCTGGACCAATTTGTAGTTCCACTAAGAGAGAATTTTTAGGACAATTATGTGATGCACTGGATAGAATGCTGAGCCTGGAGTCAGAAAAACTCATCTTCCTGAATTCAAAGTCAGCCTCATATAGGAACTAGATGTGTGATCCTGGACAAGTCATTTAACTCTATTTGCCTCCATTTCCCCATCTGTTAAATGAGCTGGACAAGGAAATGTCAAACTCCTCCAGTATCTTTGCGAAGAAAACCCTAAATAGAGTCACAAAGTGTTGGGCACAACTGAACAAGAATTTAGTGTACTTGTTTTTTTCACAGACTTCCAACATGTGTTATTTTCCTTTTTTTTTTTTTATCAATTTTGTCAACCTAATAGGTATAAGGTAGAACCTAGATTTACTTTAATTTTTATTTCTCTGATTATTAGTGAGCTGAAGCATTTTTTCATATGGCTTTAGATAGTGTGGATTTTTTCTTTAGAAAACTTCATATGTTAAAATACATTTTAACATATTTAACATATATTGGACTCCCTGTCATCTAGGGGAGAGTATGGGGAGAAGGAGGGAAAAATTTGGAACAGAAAGTTTTGCAAAGGCTAATGTTGAAAATTACCCATGCATATGTTTTGTATCTTTTTATTAATATTAAATAAATATTTGATTAATTTGATTTCATAATTAATTATTAAATAATTAATTTGACAAAACAAACAAATAAATAAAGCTTTTTATTAAAAGTTTTAATAAAAAAGAAAAAGAAGAAAACTTTGTTTTAACTGTCCTGTTCATATCCTTTGATCATATGAATCTCTATTGCTGATTAAATTCACCAAAGTTTTTCCTTCAAAAATAGATTTCAGTGAAATTTGTAAGTCAATGGGAGTGTTTTATGAAAGGTGTTATACTGCAGAGAATTTGAAAATATATATATTTTAGGAAGGTAGAGCCAAGATGGTGGAGGGAATTGAGCATTTCTGCTGAGTTCTCCCAATCTAACCTTATAAACATTATAAAAAATGCTTCAAATTGAATTCTAAGTGGGATAGCCAAAATAAAAGTCATATCAGCTCATTTTTCCATCCTAGAATGGCATAGAAAGACTAAAAGAGAGATCTGTCTGTGGATTTTAGGGTGAGGGCTGGCCAAAAGCATGTGTAGTGGAAGCCACACCAGTACTAGTCATGAGCATGGACATGCAGACACGTGGTGATGGTAAGAACAGCAGTGATGACACCAAGAATAGTAAGGGAACTAAACTTCTAGTCAGAAAAATATTACAGAGGGCTCCTGTGGGAGTACTGGGCACAGTCCAAGCACTATTTGGCAGCTCCTTCACCCATTATTCAATTTCAGGTTGAAGTTTCAGGGTGAAGAAGAGTGATTAGGTCTTCCTTCGGTCATAAGGGAGAGAAACCCTACTTAGATAAGGACTAGAGTACAGACCAGGAAGATAGTGATCAGAAATTTCCCCAAATGCTACCATCTTGGAAGCACCAAAAATCTATAAGGTCCCAGATCTAATCATAAAAACTTAAACTATACATTTCTTCCCCAAGGATGAACAGAGTTCAATTTTAACATAAATCAAAAATCAAGAAATAAGGTGGAAAATGAATAAACAATGATAACAAAAAAAGAACTGCACTATAAAAAGTTTCTATGAACTAGAAATTGAGAGAAAGTCCATCATTTGAAGAATAGGTGAACAAGGTGTGGTATATGAATGTAATGGAATACTATTGTTCTATAAGAAATAATAAGCAGGCAGATTTCAGAAAAACCTGAAAAGACTTACATGAACTGAGGCAAAGTAAAGTGAGCAGAACCAAGAGAACATTGTACGTAGTAATAGTAACATTGATAGACTTAGATTTTCTCAGCAATACAATGATCCAAGACAATTCCAAAAGCCTCATGACAGAAAATGCTATCCATATCCAGAGAAAGAACTATGGAATCTGAATGCAGCTTAAATTGGTTTTCATTTTTATGTCTTTCTCCTTTTCTCTTTCTTTACAACATGACTAATGTGGAAATATGTTTAGTATGAATGCACATGTATAACCTATATCAGATTGCTTACTGTCTTGAGGAAGAAGAAGATGAGAGAAAGGAAAAAAAATTTGGAACTCAAAATCTCATAAAAACAAATGTTGAGAATTATCTTTACATATAATTGGAAAAAAATAAAATATTATTAACTAAAAAAATTAAAATAAAATAAATAAAAAGTTTCTATGGAGACAGGAAAGCTCAAGACACAAACTCAGGGCAATGATTTGAAATCATCTACAAGCAAAGCCTCAAAAGGAAAAAAATATAGATTGAACACAAGACCAACAAGAATTCTTAGAAGACCTAAAGAAATAGATTGAATAAAAGAGCAAAAGAAAATTAATTTAAAAATCAAATAGGAAAGGTAAAGAAAAAAATTTGGAAAAGAAAGAACAATTCAAGAAAATTATAGAGAACAGAATTAGTAGCTTGGTAAAAGATAAACCAAATCTCAATGAAAAAAATGGTTACTTAAAAGGCAGAATTGATCAAGTGGAAAGTAATAATTACTCCATAAGACATCAAGAAGCAATTAAAGTCATCAGACTGAAAACATAAAAAAAAAAAATGTAAAGAACCTTTTTGAGAAAAAAAACCTGGAAAATATACTAAAGAAAGATAAGTTAAGAATTATTGGACTACCTAAAACATATTTTTAAAATAACTTATTTAACATATTGCAAAAAAAAGTATAAAGGAAAACTGCATAGATTTCATAGAACCAGAAGGCAAAGAAGAAATTAAAAGAATTCACTGACCACCTTTTGAAAGAGATCCCATAAAGAAAGTATTATTCTAAAACTCCCAGGTCAAAGAGAAAAATACTCCAAACAACCAGAAAGAAATCATTCAAATATCATAGAAATCATTTCATAGATATAAAATGGAAGAGACTTCAGTGGCCATTTAGTACAAGCCCCCCATTTTTACAGATGAGTAATAGGTTAAGTGACTTGCCCAAGTTCACAGAGATAGTAATTGTCAAAGGTGGAATTTGTACCTTGTCTTCTAACTATAAATCTAATGTTCCCTCCATGATATTAAGTCGCTTCTCTTTCCTATCCATCCAGTCCAACTCCTTTGTCTTCCATTGGAGGAGCCTGAGCCCCAAAGAAGTCTTTCCCGATGTCACACAATTAACAGAACCAGTATATTAAATTGAGGACTTGTGACCTCCCTTCTCCTTCCCCTCAAGTCTATGTGATTCAGCATATAGAGAGCCCTAAGCTTTTTTTTCCCTTCCATTATACTATTATGACCACTGTCTAAAGCTACTTGCTAAAGGTTTCTAAGCCTTGGTCAACCAGGTCATTTTCCTGACATGGTAAAAATTTCACAGTGAAAACATCCAGCTTTATGAACCAGCTTTACAAATACTTTCTATAAAATCAAAATGACACCTGAATTTATGCCAGATTTTCCTGAGTACTCTGGGAAGGAAGTGAAGGGGAAGTGAATTTCCTTTGTGAGACAATAAAGAATGTCCTCCTACACTCTGAGAAAGGAGGCTCTATTTCCAACATTTCTACATTCCTAAGTTTCTTCTGAGATAAATGATTGCCCATGAAGATAATGCAATCATTAATCCTGTTGGAGATGGGTTTATCACAGCCAGTTTCCCATCTGAGTAATTAAACCAGCTGGCAATTCCCTGTTAGACTTCCTGCTGTCTGGAGAGAAATGGAGCCTTGAGCCTCCCATATATATACCAGCTCTGGAATCCTAAGATAAGAATCTGTCCTGAGATGACTTGAGGATCTCATAGGCTTACACTGGGTACGCTTTCATGGATCCTAGGAAAGAAAGGAGGGGATTATGGTTGGTGATTGCTCCACCCTCTCTCTTTTACTAATAGTCCATATGAACAGCAGGAGTGGAAACATCTCTAAATTTGTGCATCTCACTTTTCTTTTGGGCTACTGCAATTCTGCTTCGCTCATGGAGCCCGGAGCCTTCTTTACTGTGGGAAGGCCATGCTGGCTGGTTCTTCGCCAGCGTCTCCCACGTCTCCCAATCCATTTCGGAGTTCTTCAGAGAGACTTTGAGAGTATCTTTGTATTTCTTCTGACCTCAGGTGAGCACTTGCTTTGTGAGATGTCTCCATAAAATAATCTTTTAGGCAAAAGTACATTTGACATTTAAATAACATAGCCATTCCATGGGTATTGTACTCTTTGCAGCAGAGTCTGAATGCTTGGCAGTTTGGTTAGAGAAAGGACCTCAGTTTTTGGTGTCTTATGCTCCAGGTGATCTTTAGAATCTTCTTAAGACAATTCACATGGAAGCGATTTTGTTTCCCGGAATGATGCTGGTAGACTGTCTGGGTTTCAAAGGCTTGTAACAAGAAGGTCAGCACGATGGCTCTCTGGACTTTGAGTGGTAAGCTGACTGACACCTTTCCTGTCCCACACTTTCCTTTGGAAGCTCCCAAACATCGAGTTAGCTCTCATGCATTAACCTCATTATCAATGGGTACATCCCTGCAAAGCATGCAGCCAAAACAAGTGAACTTAGCCACGGATTTGCATAGGTTTGTTTGGTTTTTTAAATGTTTCCAAATTTGTTCTCTTGCAATTGGTATTTGCCCCATCTGCACTTCATTGGCCTTCTCAAAGGCAGTATTTGTGTTTTCAACTTTCCGATTAAATCTTCATAGTCTGTGTAGGGCTATCCCTAAGAGCCCCAGCTAATCATGTTGTAGGTCACTTTTCTCTTTTCACCTTCTCCTCCTCTTCTCCTCATTATGACTGATATGATATCTGGCTAAAATACTTCACATAAAGGATAACGTTTTTAAATATATATATGTTTTTTAATAGCTTTTTTTTCAAATAGATGCAAAGACAGTTTTCATCACCCCCCAAAAAAACCTTGTGTTCGAAACCCTTCTCTCTTCTTCCCCTCACCCTCTCCCATAGACAACAAGCAATCTAATATAGGCCAAACATGTTCAATTCTTCCAAACATAACCAAACCAAAAGGGAAAAAGAAGGAAAAAAAAAAAAGCTTGGGAAAGAAATGCAAAACAAGCAAGCAAACAACAACAACAACAAAAATGAAAACAACATACTTTGATTCATACCTATCCCCATAGTTCTCTCTCTGGATCCCAATGGCTCTTTCCATCACAAGTTTATAGGCGTTATCTTGAATCACTTCATTGTTGAAGAGAGCAAAGTCCATCACAGTTGATCATCACATAATCTTGTTTTTGCTGTGTCCAATGTTCTCTTGGTTCTACTCACTACACTTAGCATCAGTTCATATAGATCTTTCCAATTTTTTCTGAAATCAGCCTGCTCATTATTTCTTTTAGAACAATAATATTCCATTGCATATACACCATAACTTATTCAGCCATTTCCCAACTGATGGGCATCCATTCAGTTTCCAGTTCCTTCCCATTACAAAAAGGACTGCTATAAACATTTTTGCACATGTGAGTTCTTTTTCCTTTTTATGATCTCTTTGGAATAGAAACCCAGTAGAGACTGCTGGATCAAAAGGTATGCACAGTTTTATAGCTCTTTAGACATAATTCCAAATTGGATCAGTTCACAATTCTACCAACAATGCATTAGTTTTCCAGTTTTCCTACATCCCCTCCAACATTTATTATTATATTTTCCTGTCATTTTAGCCAATCTGAGATATGTGAAATGGTACCTCAGAGATATCTTAATTCACATTTCTCTAAACAATAGTGATTTAGGGCATTTTTACATATAACTAGAAATGGCTTTAATTTCTTCATCTGAAAATTGTTTGTCCATATCCTTTGATCATTTATCAGTTGAGGAATAACTTGTATTCTTATAAATTTGATTCAATTCTCGATAAATTTTAGAAATATATTTATCAGAAACACTGGATATAAAATTTTCTCCCCAGCTTTTTGCTTTCCTTCTAATCTTGGCTACATTAGCTTTATTTTTACAATGCCTTTTTAATTTAATGTAATTGATATTCGTTTTGGATTTCATATTGTTCTCTAATTCTTTGGCCATAAATTCCTTCCTTTTCCACAGATCTGAAAGGCAGACTATCACTTATTCTCCTTCTTTGTTTATAGTATCACTTTTTATGTCTAAATCATGAACCCATTTCAACCTTATCTTGGTATAGGGTATTAGATGTTGGTCAGTGCCTAGTTTCTACCACACTATTTTCCAATTCCAATTTTCCCAGCAATTTTTGTCAAATTATGAGTTATTTCCAAGATTCTAGAGTCTTTGGGATTGTCAAACACTAGATTACTATAGTTATTGACTATTGTGTCTTGTGTATCTAATCTACTTCACTGTTCTACTACTCTCTTAGCCAGTACCAAATGGTTTTGATGACTGCCACTTTATAATATAATTTTAGGTCTGGTACAGTTAGCCCATCTTCAGGATTGAAGAATTTGTGAAAAGGAAGAACCTCTTTCTTTTCCTATTTCGAAGTGAAGGAGAAGGAAGTGATTTGAATTATAGATAATCAGAACTAGAAGATCTCTTAGGACACAGAATATCAGATGGGAGGAAGCTTAGAAATGGCATGTCAAAAGCTGGAAAGGCCCTTAGGACATGGAATATCAGAGCTAAAAGTGACTTCAACATTTTATTGAAAAAACTGAGACTCAATCAAATAAAATAACTTTTCCAAGATCAACAAGCAAGTGGCAGAACCAGAAAAACTCAGTCTCGTGACCACTAACTGGTCCAATGCTCTTTTATAGGGAATCTACTGTATGTGTGTAAGCACCTTAACTTTTTTCCTATTCATAAGAAAAACTATCTTTTTTCTTCCTGGATCCCTTGCCCACCACCAAAGTGCTATTTCACTCTAAAGAGAAGACCCCAAATCACAGAGTTTTCAGGGTATATCCTCCATCACAAATTTCATTTTTCTGCACCCACTCTTTGGAACCCATCTTGATTTTTCTTCTTCTTTAATTCTCCCCTCTAACCCACAGCAATAAACTCTCAAAGCTGGAATCTTTAGAACAGATTGGAGAATATTCAATGTTAATATGAAAAGAACACTTAAGACTTAGAAGCTTCCCACTCTATATATTGGACTAATCCTGAGTAGAGAGAAATCCCAGTGAGGAAATGCCTTTTTTGTGTGTGTTTGTGAAGAAATTGGGGTTAAATGATTTGCCCAGGGTCACAAAAATAGTAAGTTGTAAGTGTCTGGGGCTCAATTTGAACTCAGGTCCTCCTGATTTCAGGTCCAGTGCTTTATCTACTATGCCATCTAGCTTCCCCTGAGGTAACCTCCATCAATCGAAATCACCACCTGATCTGCATCTTTTCAGAAAGTTTCCCAAAGCAACAACAAACTGTGGCTTGTCCAAGGTCAGAAACCTAGTTGTATCAGAGATAACACCTCCTGACTGCAAGATTAACTATTACTCCAAGCTGCCATCTAGCTCTGCACATAGTAGGAACTTAATATATAATGTTGACTGATTGGTTAGCTGATAAGTGGAGGATGAGATGCCCCCTAGTTGGCCCTAACAGATAGAGTTCACAACATGATTAATGTGGAAATATTTTTACATGATTGCACAGGTATACCCTATATCAAATTGTTTGCTGTTGGGGTTGGAGGGAAAAAAGAAGAAATATTTGGAACTCAAAATCTTTCATTGTATTGGGTAAAAATTATGTTGGGTATATTTTGGCTCATTATTATGAGGAATGTGTGAGAAATAAAATTGTCCAACAGTGAAATGGGGAGGGTAATCAATTTCTTCTCACTAAATGAAATAAGTAGGTGGCAAAGTGGATAAGACTTTGGACTTAAAAATCAGGAACTAGAATTCAAACGTGTAACCCTGGACTCTTAACCCCTCTCAGCCTCTGTTTTCTCATCTATAAAATGGGGGTGATTACAGCACCTACTTCCCAAAGTTGTTTGTGAGAACCAAATGAGAAAATCTGAAATGCTAACTTATGATTATTATGTATCAGAAAGAAGGATGTTGTAGGAGGGGATTAATACACTCTGGGAGGAAGAGGGGGTGTAGAAGATTGAACTACTAGTTCTCTAAGATCCTTTTAAACTAATTTAATGATCCCATCCCACTCTCTCCATTTCTTTCCCTCTTCCTTCCTCCCCACAATAGCCTCTTCACTTTCAAGGATTGTGTTCAATCCTTCCTTTAAGTGAGGTCTGAGGTTGACCTTCTATCTGATCAGGTTTTCATTACTAAGCATTAATAATGAATGTGAAAATGATTTACCAAGCAATTGAGCTTAGAATTATTGGACATAGTCTTTAGTCCATCCACAGAACTGGCTAATGGGCAGATCATGAAGCTGGCAATCAGGACTCCTGGGTCCAATTCTCTGCTCTGCTTCTTATCCATCTGGCATAGAGCCAGTTCCTTTCCCTCCTAGTATTTCAGTTTTCTTCTTAGGCGATATCAGGACAAATCAAAGTCCCTGGCAGAACACCATTTGCAATTCTGATGGACAAATCTAGCAGAAGCTAGCTAATACATTTTTTAAATGCAGCCCAAGATCAAAGCATACTGTTTTCACTTTTTTCATAGCTTTTTCCTTTTGTTTTGTTTCTTTGTTCACAACATGATTAATGTGGAAATATTTTTATGTGATTGCACATGTATAACCAATATAAGATTGCTGTCGGGTTTGCAGGGGGGAGAGGAAAAAAAATTTGGAACTCAAAATCTTTCAAAAAATGAATGTTGAAAATTGTTTTTACATGTAATTAGAAAAAGATATATTATTACAAAAGAAAAATAAAAAATTCAGCCTAAAAGTCTACAACATTTACTTTATTAAAAGACCATATTCTGAGCACTCCAAAATCTGAACTGCAAAGCTGATAGAATCACTGTTGCTTCTTAAAATCTGCTCAATGTTTTCAAAAAGTAAGCCTTAAATCTTATCCAGCAAGTATTTCAACATCATGCTACTCTGGCTTCCTGCCCCCATGGGCTAAGATTCAAGGGGGGGAAATTTTTTTCTCACTAGTTCTCTTCCCTGTCTACCTCCAAATAGTTAAAGCTCTTGACATCCAGGGTTTGCTTAGTTTGCAGTAACCTCAATTCCTTCTCAATGCTTGGAGCAAGTGATGAAGCAGGTGCTATTGCTGAGCTCTTCTAGACAGCTAACAGGTACATGTCGTGAAGCATCCCTCAAAGAGTGGGTGAGTGGGTGTCTAGGCATGTCAGAGTATGCGTCCTGGAGACACAACACAAAATATTTTAATTGGGTTTCCAATAACAAATGCAACATGAGGTACATCTGGAAAGGTCAGAGTTTTGGCAAAGAATCATACAAAGTTAAAGGATATTAAATCACATTTTATCTTTTGGCACAGGGTCTGTAACAATTAAAGTGATGGGAAACCATTGCTTTAGAATCATAGAGCTAAAAGGGAATTTAGTACAAGGGACATCAAATCAGAGGGAAGCTTTAAAACAAGAATTTCTGAATTAGAAAGAACCTCAAAATAGAAAACACAAAATGTCAGAGCAGAAAAGGCCCTTAGAACATTTCTGATTTCAGAAAAGCCTGGAAAGACTTACATGAACAGATGTTGAGTGAAGTACAAAAGAACATTCTACACAATAACAATAAGATTATGTTATGATTATCTGTGATGAACTTGGCTCTTTTCAGCAATGTAGTAATTCAAAACAGTTCCAATAGATTTGGGATAGAAAATGGCATCCACACCCAGAGAGAGAACTATGGAAACAGAAGGTAGATCAAAGCTTAGCATTTTCACTTTTGTTTGCTTTTTCTTTCTCGTAGTTTTTTTCCCTTTTGGTCTGATTTTTCCTCACAATGCAAACGTGGAAATACTGTTTTTGCACATATTTTTAATCTATATTAGATGATTTGCTATCTTGGGAGGAGGGATATAAGGCAAGGAGAGGGGAAAATTAGAACACAAATCATGTGTTATATATAATGAATGTTGAAAACTATATTTGGAAAAACAAGATACTATTAAGAAAAGAAAAAGAACATAAAATTTCAGACCAGGGTGGGGTCTTAGACTTAGAGCCTCAACATGTCAGAGCTTAGAAGGGCCTTCGAATACAGAATGTCAGACCTTAGAACAAAGAATGTCAGAGCCAGAAAGGAACTTAGAATATAACATTTCAGATAAAGGAGGACAGAATGTTAGAGGTGGGAGGTTGCTTCTATAACAGGGGTCTGATACATGTAAAAAATGTCTTGGAAAGCAGTTCTTCATGCAGAAAGAAGGGAGAACCTGCTTCCAAGACAGTTGTGATGATGTGAAGAACAAGTGTTTTGCAAGACCCATGCTCTGGGAAGCATGATTAGACATTCTGTTATGGCTACAGAAGCATTCAAAAGTCCTGAGTCACAATATAAGAATCCAATCCATTCTCCAATTGATGAATGGTCAAAGGATATGAACAGACAATTTTCAGATGAAGAAATTAAAACTATTTTGAATCATTTGAGAAGGAGCTCCAAATCACCACTGATCAAAGAAATGTAAATTAAGACAACTCTGAGATACCACTACATACCTCTCAAATTGGCTAAGATGACAGGAAAAGACAATGACGAATGTTGGAAGGGAATGTTGGTTGGAAAACTGAGACACTGATACATTATTGGTGGAACTGTGAATGGATCCAGCCATTCTGGAGAACAATTTGGAACTACATTCAAAAAGTTATCAAACTGTGCATACCCTTTGACACAACAGTGTTTCTACTGGGCTTATATCCCAAAGAAATCTTTGAGAAGGGAAAGGGACCCACATGTGCAAAAATATTTGTGGCAGCCCTGTTTGGAGTGGCAAGAAATTGGAAACTGAGTGGATGCCCATCAATTAGAGAATGGCTGAATAAATTATGGCATATGAATGCTATGGAATATTATTGTTCTGTAAGAAATGACCAGCAGGATGATTTTAGAAAGGCCTGGAGAGACTTACATGAACTGATGCTGAGTGAAATGAGCAGAACCAGGATATCATTGTACACAATAACAAGATTATATGATGATCAATTCTGATGGACATGGCTCTCTTCAACATTAAGATGATTCAAACCAATTCCAATTATTCAGCAATGAAGAGAGTCATTTACATATAGAGAAAGGACTGTGGGAACTGATTGTGGACCACAATAAAACGTTATCACTCTTTTTATTGTTGTTTGTTTTCATTTTGTTTTCTGACTCGTTTACTTTCTTTTTTTGATCTGATTTCTCTTGTGCAGCAAGAGAATTGTATTAATATGTTTATACATATTGGATTTAACATATATTTTAACATGTTTAATATATAGTGAATTGCTTGCCATCTATGGGAGGGGGTGGGAGGAAGGAGGAGAAAATCTGAAACACAAGGCTATGTAAGGGTCAATGTTGTCAAATTATCCATACATAGCTTTTGAAAATAAAAAGCTTTATTAAAAAAAAGTCCCAAATTATCTGTGACCTGCAGTCTTACCTCAGTCCTTTCTAATGCCTTCTAATTGTACTATTTCACTCATGACTTCTGGAAGAAAACATAAATGTAAGAAGAGAAACATCAGACCCCTCCTCAAAGCTAACATGAGAGGCCCCTCTCCTTGACCTCAGTCTTTGTTCTTTGCATTTTGGGGCAGGTTTTGTGACTCTCCAATGGTCAGGAGAAAGTTTCAGCATCCTGGAATTCTAGAATCTAGTTTTGAAGCTAGCACACCATCAAAGAAGAAGGAATGACCTTTAGAACCCAACCCAACGGTAGCTAAGGCAAGAGCTCATCTGGCAACTTTGCTACCTTTAAACGTGAATTTGTTGGAACCAGTGTTATGTGGGAACTGTGCTGAGTGTGGTCGCAAGAAGTGAGGGGAAAGGTTTGTACTTCGTTCTTATTGATAGCTTCAGAGTGAATATCTTTTTGTTAAAGTTAATTGATGTTAAGTTGTAAAATAGAACTAGTGAGCTAGAAGATAATTATATTCCTTTGTTATAAAAAAAAAAACCAATATGAGACTACCATGTTGGGGATCAAGAAAGGGTATCTGACTGTGGCTGATCAGATCAATATGAGCTTAGATACATATAGTCTACATGAATATTTGAAAAGGAGATATCTCTAAATATGTACATCTCACATTTCCTTTGATTCTGCTTTTGCTCATGGAGCACAGTGCCTTTTTGACGCAGGTATACCATGCTGGACAATCCTGTGTCAGTGTCTCTTATGTCTCACGATCAATTCCAGCGTTCTTTAGGGACACCTCAAGAGTGTCCTTGTATCACTTCTTCTGACCACAATATATGAGTTCTCTTTGAAATAATCTTTTAGGCAAATGTATGTTTGGCATTTGAACAACATAACCAGCCCATTAGAGTTGTGTTCTCTACACTAGAGTTTGGATGCTTGGCAGTTTAGTTCAAAACAGGACATATTATTTATTATTATTTATTATTTAATTACTTATTAACATTATTTTGCCAGGTGATCTTCAAAATCTTCCTAAGACAATTCAAATAGGAACAATTCAGTTTCCTAGCCCGCCACTAGTATACTATTGAGGTTTTACAGGCACACAGTGAAGACCTGGAGACCTTCATTTGTAGACAGTTTAATACCTCTTTTCGCCCACACTTTCCAAGTTTCCCAAACACTGAACCAACTCTGGCAATGCATGCATTAACTTTATCACCCACATGTGCATCCCTCGAAAATATATTGCCATAATAAGTGAACTTAACAACAGTTTTCAAAATTTTTTCCCTTACTGTAACTGATGGTTCCACATATAGATGATGGGGTATTGGCTAATAGAGAATCTCTGTTTTCTTGGTGTTAATTGTTAGGCCAAAATTAGCACAAGCAACAGAGTATTGATCCGTACTTTTATTTCATGACAGCCTCAGAGACTGCATTGAGTGCACAACCCTCAGTGAATAAAAAATCATGTACCAACTCTCTGTCCACTTTGGTCTTGTCTGATAGACTTTCCAAGTTAAATAATTTAACATTAAGGCCAAAGCTGACCTTGATGATGTTTTCATCTTCACTGAAAGTATCCAACAACATCCCTGAAAACGTCTTGTTAAAAAGGCATGGAACACAGCCCTGTTCCATTGATGGAATTCCATTGATGACTAGCAAAGCTCAAGAGCAATGTTCATTACGATAATCCCTGAAAGCATGCTATCATAAAACTGATATGCAATACTAATGAACTTTTCCAGGCAACCAAATTTTGCCATAATTTTCTACATGTTCTTATGAATGACAATATTAAAGGCCTTGAATAGATGTACAAATATTGTCTACAGACCTTTGTGCTCCTTCTGGCATTTTTCCTGGGTTTACTGAGCAGCAAATACCACATCAACCATTCCTTAGCCCTTTCTGAAGGGCTTTTTCTTCTAGAAGTATCAGCTTATTAAGAAAGACTCTGGTGAGAATATTGCTAGAAATGACAAGACAGAGAGAGAGAGAGAAACAGAGACAGAGACAGAGACAGACAGACACCCCAGTGATTGCCAGAGGACAACCGATTTCCCTTTCCTTTTTAGAAAGGGACATTGGAACCATCCTTGAAATCCTCCTCTTGTCATATAATCTCAAAAATTTCTGCCAGTTTTTATATAAGCAGCGAACCCCATCTTGTAAATCTCAGCTGGAATAGAATCAGCACCAGGCACTTTGCCACACAAGAGGAGCCTAACAACATTCAAAGTCTCTTCTTCTGTTGCAAGTTTGACTAGAGAGGGATTGACTGGTATACAGTCAATGGCTTCAGTATTGATTAATGACAGTCTGTTGAGAATACCATGGAAGTATTCAGCCCATTTCTCCAGGATCATGTTCTTATCACTAATCAATGTGACTCCATCAGCACTGAGCGGTTGAGATGCACCATATGTCTTTGGTCTATAAATAGCTTTCAGGACATCATAAAAGTGTTTTGGATTGTTACTATCAGCATAAAACTGAATTTCATCTGCCTTTTTATGAGCCAAATATCCTGCATCTCTCTAAGCTTTGCTTGCATTTTACTTTTGATGGAGTTAAATGATGGCTTCTTAGAGATGGACAAATTATCCCACTGGCAAATCCTATGGAGTTCTCATTTTTGTTTAGTAGTTTTAAATTTCCCCATCTTTTCATCAAATCAATCTTGGCATATGTGTGTCTTCTTGCCCAGGCAAGTAAATGCAGTGCTGTACAACAAATCTCTGAAAGCTGCCCACTCTTTTTCTACTCCACTGCTGCCAACCCTATGTTGGCTCAACTTACCCTCCAAGTTAGCAACAAACTGCTCAGGCTCAGAGCAGAGCTCTAATCTGTTGGCATTTAGGCTTAAAGCCTAAATTTTTTTTAGGCTTTTATTGATCACAAATGTTTAGTTTGGAGAGGATAAGTCTATGATTGGTCTAGCACTCTGTACCATACTTCATCTTCATTACTCTTCAATCCTGCTTTTCTCTTCTCTTTGCAATGACAGTATTCAATGCCAGTGTTTGCTGCAAGGGTACATCTAGTTTTATTGCATTTAAGAAACATGAGATAATGTTGGCAATGAGGTCATGAGCCTGCAAAGTTTTCAATATCAAGAAACTATTGCTGTTGCTTTCATTTGCCAGACTTGTTTCACTCAGGGCTTCTATTTGAATGCAGTACCTTCTGAGTTCTCTTGCAACAAAAACTGTTCATCTTTCAGGTCTACTGATTTCAAGTTGTCCAGAAGTGTGTGCATTTCCATGTACTGATGATGAGTGAAATCATCTTCACAAAAGTTTTTGTACATTTTTTGTGTTTCAACAATAGAGTGGGATCCCCACCCACTGTAGGCAGAAAGTAAGAGTTGGGTGAAGCAGAGAAATGTTAGGGCACCTTTTCTAGCCCTACCTTCCTGCCAGGAGGTAAGCAATAAAGTCCTTTAAAAAAGGCTTCTCAAATACCCCAAGGGGCTGCCAAATCCCATTGTTGCGGCAGTCCAGTGAGAAGACAACCCTATGGCTGAGACTACCTGTGAGCAAGGTTGTGACCACAGCTTCCAGTAGATCTGCTCCTTGCCTGCCACTATAGGATTTTGAGTTGGGTAAAAATGGTAAAATGATATGGATGATGTCTTTTGCTTGAGGCATAAATTGGGTGAAGGGAGGCAGAGTTGTATGAAATCATCAGTCTCACTCTCTCTTCCAAAGTCATTGAAATTCAGTGGCAAGACAAAAACCAAGATGGCGGGTGATGGCTCAGGATGTAGTGAGATCCTGGCATCTCTGATGCCCACCAAACTCTAAGCACTCCACAGTGCCTCCTTTAGCCACCTTCATGGCTTTTGAGATAAATTGTTCTCATCTGTCCATTCAATCAAGGGAGAAATTTTGGGTAGAAACCCACCTAACTCACCAACAACCTCAGTTACCTCAACCTGGTTTAGCCCATCTGTCAAAATGGTTTACCAGGATGTGACCACTGTGCATGCTACAGCATCTTAGAGCCACAGATGAGAATTGGGTAAATCAGCTAGACACCAAAGGTGAATGAGCAGCCCTGAAAAGAGCTCAGCAGCCCTCACACCAGAAGTCTCAGGATTCCCTGAACATCCTACATTCTATTGACACCTAACGGGAGAGAGGAACACAGCTCTAATTAATGAAATTCATGAATCCATTAGAATTCACTTTGAGGGGCAAAAATTGCCTTGCCTCTGGGAGAGTGCCCCAGAATGTCCTTGTTACACTTAAAACAAAGAACACAGAATGCAAAGCTAGGAGGGACTTGAAATATACAATAAAGAATATTAGACCTGGAAGGAACCTTAGAATTCATCTGGTCCAACCTTTCATTTTGTAGATAAGGAAATTGAAGTTCTAAGAAGCTAATTCATAAGATTAACCATGTTCCCCCTGCCAAAAAAAAAATTAGTCAAATAACTTGACTCAAATAAAGCACATTCACAAATTCTTATCTGAAAATGTATTCTTCATTTCCTGGTTCCTCTAACTTAACTCTGTACCAGTTTATACAAATCTTTTCAAGTTTCTCCCAAGGCATCCTTTTCATTATTTCTTACAGATCAAGCTGAGAAAGTCATTCTCTACTCGTGTATCCAGCTAACCAAAATCATTTATTCAGTGCCTAATACATGCTCAACCTAGGAGAGATGCAATAATAGATAAGGCATGCTTTCTGCCTTCAAAGAACTTCAAGAGTAAGAAAGGTAATAAGACGTCTGCATAGTCAACTATAATACCAAATGAAATATGCATAAATATGGGGTATAAACAAAAGATGTCTGAGGATTCAGAGAAGGAGCTATAATATACCCATGAGAAGTATTAAGGAAGACTTTATGAAAGCATTAAATTGAGTATTGATAGATGGGTAAGATTTCAACAGGTAGAAATGGTAGGAATAGAATTCTAGTTCAATCCCATGTTTTGGCCTATAGTTCTGAATTTCCAACCCTCTAGACTAAGCTTCTGGGGTAACAGATGTGTATCATGGAGAATGGATGGCTGTGAAGAAAGAGAGGGAAAAAAATCTAGAAATAAAAGATTTCAAGAGGGCAATAAGACAAGGCTTATCTGAAAATTGGCTGGAAAGTGACCATGGGGATTAGTCTGAGGTTAGAACAAAGAATTAACTGTAATTCTGGAGGTTTAGTGGAAATACCACTATATTAAGACTCAGGAGGACATGATTTAAGTTTGTTTCATTACGAGAAAATGAAAATTTTAAGAGATTCATGAATCTCTATTACATGCAACCTTTTTGTAAGTCTATTAAGTATAACATGATGATATCAATATGGCCTCTGCTTATCAATATCTATTCTTTTGGATTTCCTTTTCATCTCTTCTAATTAGTGTCATGGGTTTTTTCTTCTCTTTCTCTCTCTCTCTTTTTTTTTTTTGGAATCATAATCATAACCCATCTATTCCTAACCCTAACCTTTCCTTTAGCCACAAAAAATGAAAGCTTTTCTTTGTAACAAATAAGTTGACTCAACCAAAGCAAATTCACAAATTCTTGTCTGAAAATGTGTTCCTCATCTCCTAATCCCCCTAGCTTAACTCTGTACCAGTTTATGCAAATCTTCCCAAGTTTCTCTGAATTTATCCTTTTCATTATTTCTTACAGCACAATAATATTCCACTAGATTCATCTATCATAATTTGTTCACTCAATTACCAATTGATTGGCACCTACTTTGTTTCTATTTCTTCATCACAACAAAAAAAATGCTAATATATATTTACAAAAATGGGTTCTTTCCCTCTATTTTTCTTCTTCTCTGGGGACAAAAGAATAATATTATTAGGGCAAAACATATGCACAGTTTGATGACTTTTACAGTACCATTACATCATAGAATGGTTGAACCAATTAACAATTCTACCAACAATGCATTAGTATGCTTGTTACTCCACAGACCAATTGTCTGTCAACAATTGTCACTTTCCTTTTTTGTAATATTTTATAATCTGATGGGAATAAGGACTTTTTAAAGTTGTTGTTTTAATTTGAATTTTTCATATTATCCCCCTTTTTCATATGATTATTGATAGCTTGCCATTATTCCTTTCAGAAGTATCTGTTCATAATCTTTGGCCATTTAACTATTGGGGAATGATTCTTGTCCTTATATATTTTTTTAAATTCTTTAGGCTTTTGGATATCAGACAAACTTGCTTCAAAAGTTCACTCCTTTACTTTTGCCATTCCTAAACTCCCAGCTTCCTCATCCAACAAATAGAGATAATAATACCTGCTTTGACCACCTTAAAAACTTGTTGTGAAGATCAAATAAGAAAATAGATGTTAGAAAACTTTGTGAAAGATAAGTCTATGTAACACAAAAATATAGTAGGTAAATAAATAGCTGCCTCTATAGCCCTCAGAAGAGAGTTGCTTTTATTTTTATACTAGATGATTTATTATCTGAGGGTACATATGAATTCATGACATCATTCCTTGGAGTAAAAGCAACTGCTTGATCTTAAGAGCATTTATCTCACTCTTTTTTGAGGAAAGACCCATATTTATTTCTTAGTTCCAAGTGTCCATACTTCTTAGCACAGTGATTACCACATTTTGTGGTTTAATTGTTTTAGTTGTGTAAAACTCTTCATGACCATTTTTAAGAATGTAAATTTTACTTTTTCATACAAATAAAGTCAGATCTAAACAACTGGAAAAATATTAAGTGCTCTTGGATAAGCCGAACGAATATAATAAAGATAACAATACTACTTAAACTAATCTATTTATTTAGTGCTATACCAATCAGACTCCCAAGAAACTATTTTAATGACCTAGAAAAAATACCAACAAAATTCATATGGAAGAACAAAAGGTCAAGAATTTCAAGGAACTAATGAAAAAAAAAAATCAAATGAAGGGGGCCTAGCTGTACCTGATCTAAAACTATATTATAAAGCAGTGGTCACCAAAACATTTGGTATTGGCTAAGAAATAGACTAGTTAATCAGTGGAATAGATTAGGTTCACAGGATAAAATAGTCAATAACTATAGCAATCTAGTGTTTGACAAACCCAAAGATCCCAACTTTTGGGATAAGAATTCACTATTTGACAAAAACTGTTGGGAAAATTGGAAATTAGTATGGCAGAAACTAAGCATGGACCCACATTTAACACCATACACCAAGATAAGATCAAAATGGATACATAATTTAGGCATAAAGAATGAGATTATAAATAAATTAGAAGAATATAGATAGAATAGTTTCCTCTCAGACCTATGGAAGAGGAAGGAATTTGTAACCAAAGAAGAACTAGAGATCATTATTGATCACAAAATAGAAAATTTTGATTATATCAAGTTAAAAAGCTTTTGTACAAACAAAACTAATGCAGACAAGAGTAGAAGGGAAGCAATAAACTGGGAAAACATTTTGTTAAAGGTTCTGATAAAAGCCTCATTTCTAAAATATATAGAGAATTAACTCTAATTTATAAGAAATCAAGCCATTCTCCAATTGATAAATGGTCAAAGGATATGAACAGACAATTTTCAGATGATGAAATTGAAACTATTTCTACTCATATAAAAGGGTGTTCCAAATCGCTATTGATCAGAGAAATGCAAATTAAGACAACTCTGAGATATCACTACATATCTGTCAGATTGGCTAAGATGACAGGAAAAGATAATGACGAATGTTGGAGGGGATGCGGGAAAACTGGGATACTGATGCATTGTTGGTGGAACTGTGAATGGATCCAACCATTCTGGAGAGCAATTTGGAACTATGCTCAAAAAGTTATCAAACTGTGCATACCCTTTGATTCAGCAGTGTTACTATGGGCTTATATCCCAAAGAGATACTAAAGGAGGAAAAGGGATCTGTATGTGCAAAAATGTTTATGGCAGCCCTTTTCGTAGTGGCTACAAACTGGAAATTGAATGGATGCCCATCAATTGGAGAATGGCTGGGTAAATTGTGCTATATGAATGTTATGGAATATTATTGTTCTATAAGAAATGACCAGCAGGATGAATACAGAGAGGCTTGGACTTAACATGAACTGATGCTAAGGGAATTGAGTAGAACCAAGAGACATTATATACTTCAACAACAATAGTATATGAGGATCAATTCTGATGTAAGTGGATATCTTTGGCAATGAGAAGATCCAATTTGGTTCCAACTGATCAGTGATAAACAGAATCAGCTACACCTAGAGAAAGAATAATGGGAAATGAACGTGGACTGCTTGCATTTTTGATTTTCTTCCCAGGTTATTTTTATCTTTCTAAATCTGATTTTACTTGTTCAACAAGAGAACTGTATAAATATGTATACATATATTGTATTTAACATATACTTTAACATATTTAACATATATGAGACTACCTGCCATCTAGGGGAAGGGGTGGAGGGAAGGAAGGGAAAAGTTGGAGCAGAAGTGATTGCAAGGGACAATGTTGCAAAAATACCCATGCATTTGTTCTGTCGATAAAAAGCTATAATATAAAAAAAATGATAAAAGAACGTAAATTTTAAGAGGGAAAGTATCTATTTTTATTTTTAAAATTGTAGCATTTTTTGTTGTAGCAAAGAATTGAAAACAAAGTAGGTGTAATTAGGAATTGAATGAACAAATTATGGTATATAAATCTAGTAGAATATTACTGTCTGTAAAAAATGAGGAAAAGGATAATTTCAGAGAAACTTGGGAAGATTTGTATGAATTTGTGAATTATAGAGATCCAAAATGTTTACAGAGTAGAAAGGGCTCTGGACTTATTATCAGGATATGAGTTCAAATTCTGACTAATTAACTCTAGAACTGAGGGTAAATCAACCTCTCTGGACTTCAGGTGCATATCAGGTGGCTATTATTATTACTGTTTATTCTTTGTTTAGAGGAGGACAGTGATGGCTTGACTTGACCATAAATTGGATTTAAGTGAGACAGAATTGCACCAACTTGTCAGCCTCACTCTCTCTTCCAGAATCATCAAAGTCCACTGTCAAAAAAAAAAAGTCAGGGCACCTGACAATGGCACTTGATGCAGTGGATGATCCTGGCATCTTCAATGTCTGACCAAGCTCTAAATGTTCCACAGAATGTGCTTCATCCACCTTCATGATCTTTGAAACAAATGGTCCTCATCTGCCCATTCTGCCAGGAGAAGTCTTCATGTGCTTGGGAACACAAACCATATACTTTATGTCAGATGGCACAATATATATAAAGCTTGCTATAAACCTTGAAGCATTGTATTAATATTAAATGTCACTATTACTTTAGTTATAATAATTAGCAATTAATCATTGTAATTAATTGTTATAATCAATCATAATCACTAGTAATTATAAGTAATTATACTCCTTGATACTTATGTTATTGTATTAATATAATACTATAATTAATTATTAATGTTATTAGTTAATATTATTTAATATATTGATATATGCTATTATTATAATGGTTATTATAATATAATAATAATTATTAGTAATTCATTCCTTCCAGGGCTGCAGTTGAGGGGCTCTTTATAAAACTAAAAATACTACAAAATGAGTTATTTTTCTGATTCTGAAATTCTATAATTAAGAAGTAAATTCACAGATAACATAGTTAGCATAAGCAATAAATGGATAAAAATTATCTGATATATAGCAAGAGGTGGGCTCTCCAACTTTTCACATCAAAATACTTGTTACTACTATCTAGTTTTCAAGGCCTTAAGAGGAGGTCCATCCTTCTCTTGGAAGATGACATCCAATACTACTTAATCAAGCAACTGATTCTGATACTCCGTCTTGGCTCTCTTGTGACCATGACAGGAAACCTACCTTTTTCAGGTGCTGATATACTGCTCAGCTGACCTTCTAACTTCCTGATTTTTTGGCTTTTAATCATCTATTGGTTTTAAATATCTGTACCAGCTCCCCAGTCAAATGAGTATGGCTGATAATACCTGTGGAATACCTGTAGTATTCCGCTACAAGGTTTATAGCTATGGTTCTTCTGGTGTGAAGGCTTCCTGTTCAGAGTTGCTTATCCACCTGTGTTATCTGCCTTTAAGTCAGCTCTCATCTGTGGCTCAGAGAAGATGTTGCATGTGCAGTGTCCACACTCTGGTAAACCATCTCAATAGTCAAGTAAATCAGGTCTCAAACCTGGTGAGTTAGGGATTTGTCTAACCCAAGCATATGAAGGCTTCCCCCAATGGAATGGGTAAATTAGAACAATTTCTTCTAAAAGTTCATGAAGGCGGCTGAAGCAGGCCTTGTGGAGAGATTAGAACTAAATCAGACTTTGAAGATGGCAAGGTCATCCACTGTAGCCCAAACCATCCTCAGTCAACTTGACTTTTGTCTAGGCACAAGACTTTGATGATTCTGGAAGAGAGAGTGAGAATGACAATCTTGTGCAACAAGGCTCTTTGGGCATCTGTCTTTGGATCAGTACACAATGACAGGCAAGTTACCTTCCGAGTTAAGGCATGAGTTTCCTCCTCTACAGAATGAGGGGATTTGACTGACTATCCCTGAGATCTTTTCCACCAACTCAAAGATCTAGAACTGGAAGAGATCTTAGTGTTCATCTAAACCACCATTCCCCTCAGAAGCCCAAAATGCTTAAGTAACTTGCCAGATGTAACACTGGTAGCAAGAGGTAGGGCTAAGATCCAATCTCAGAGCTTCCAATACCAAGCTTAGTGCTCTGGACATTACCTGGAATGGCCTCTCATGAACACTACCAGGTCTACAAAATAGGGAAGGTTTTTATGAATTACTTCCTCATACCCATCAGATTAGCTAATATGATTTTTTTAAAAAAGGAAAATGTTGGATATTGGAGGGGATGTGGGAAAATGGGGACACTAATATATTGTTGGTAGATATTGGAGGGGATATGAGAAAATGGGTACATTGATATATTTCTGGTGGAGTTGTGAACTGATCCAAACATTCTGTAGAACAATTCAGAACTATGTCTAAAAGGCTATAAACTTTGACCCACCAATATTAGTACTAGAACTGTATCCCAAAGAAATCAAAAGAAAAAGAGAAAGGGCCTATTTGTATAATTTCTAGCAGCTCTTTTAAAATGTCCAAGAAGTAGAAATGAAAGCGATACCTATGAATCAGGAAATGGCTGAACAAGTTGTGGGATATGATTGTAATGGAATACTATTGTGCTATAAGAAATGATAAGCAATATGATTTCAGAAAAATCTGGAGAGACTTATATGAACTGATATAAAGTAAAATGAGCAGAACCAGAAGTACATTGTGCCCAGAATTGTACTAGGTACTTACTATATAATTTGCAGCAAAAGTAGAAGATATAAGCTTTGAAAAGCTTATACTTTGGGGGCAAGGGAATTATAGTTAGATGCCACAGTGGATAGAGAACCAGCCCTGAAATCAGGAGAACCTGAGTTCAAATCAATATTCCTGGCTATATGATCCTGGACAAGTCACTTAACCCCAATTGCCTCAGCCAAAAAAAAAAAGAAAAAGAAAAAGGAAAGAAAAGAACAGCTTTCACTTGAATTCACACAAAGGAAATTATTAAAGTACATTAGCAAATGACAATGTATGTGTGATGAACAGCTGGTAGTTAGAATAAATTTAGGGGATAATCCTAGCTTCTTCTGCCCTTGTCACACACCATTTTGATTATTTCTCATTCTGGGTGCCACATTTCCAGGGAATTTACCATGTGAGCAAGAGTACAGAAGAGGGAGACCAGAAAAATTAGGGAACTGAAAGTCATACAGTTGTGCCTTGAATTGTTATGCCCTGAATAAAATTATTATGGCCCCCACCACCCCTTCCTTGCCCTTAGGACTAGGAGAATTGAGTCAGGAAAAACCTTGGAGCTCTGATCACCTTTACATACCATCTTGTCATAAAATCCAGGTGCATTTCTCAATCCTTGCTAGGATAATTCCCCCTCCATTTGAGTATTGTCCCTCACCTTGCTGTCTCCTGCTTTTGACCTTCTTATCTTGATCTTATTCTTTCAAGATTAAGTTTTTATCCTTTTCTAGAATGATGGCTTGTCCGCTCACACAATCCTTTATTCTCCTTATCTGCCTTAGTTTCTCCTATAAGATTGTATATTCAGGTTATATATTCTGTTTGCAAACCCTACTTAGCTAAAATCTTATATAAGTTCCCTGCTTCAGTTCCTCTGGGCCGGAATGATTTGGACATGAGTTCCATCTGGTCAGCTAAATTCTCCTAAATTCTCCACATTAAAAGATTAAAAACCAATCTCTATCTTGCCTCAGTTTCTTTGGCATTACATTACCCCACAAGAAAATGAAGACAGAAGCCTAAAGAATAGAAGGCTTGTCAACTGTGTTGACATCTTCATCACCAACCCCAAACCCCTCAAAGATCATTTTGCATCTTCTTTGTATATGCATCAAACATATATACATATATTTCTATTGTCTTCCCCTATTAGAATGGAAACTCCTTTGTGGGCAGTTAATTTTTTAGCTTTTTTCTTTGTATCCTCAACAGCTTAGCACAGTGACTGCACATAATAAATGCTTAATAAATGCTTGTTAATTAATTTAAAAAAAAGAAGGAAAAGCTTGGGAGGTTGGGGGATGGAAAGACATGGTAGCTGCATTCAAATATCTAAAAACATTTTTTAGAAAAGAAATCAAGCTGTTCTTCTTGCTAGAGTTTAGAAGCAATAGATGATAGTTTATTATGTTTGTGTGTATGTCCATTTATACTTGTGTGGATGTATATAAATGTGTCTACATCAGTAATATGTATTTGTGTGCATGAATATCCATTGTATTTGGATGTATTTATGTATGAGCCTATATATGCATTGCCATTTGTACGCAACTGTGATTATGGTTTTGCCTATTTGTGCATATAAGTAATTTTCTCTGTGTCTAGTCAAGGGTCTCTGAGTTATAATTGCAGTTCTCCTGATGCAAAAATCTCTGTTCAACTACCTGTGCCCACCTGCCAATGCCTGGCAAAAAGGAATCCTCACTTGAATGAGCCCAAGGCACTTCAGATGTGACCAGACCAATGCAGGGTTGGGAAAAGGGGAGCAAGATAGGACCACTGAAAGCAAATGCTCTCCTAGGGCCCTTGGAAACACAATGATCCTGCTGCAGGTCAGAGATTATAGCTCTTACCCTTACTAAGCTCACCAAAGTCACGAAAGTGAAAAGGGCAGGAAGTTCAAATGTTTCTCTATCTGGCTTTGAAGCCTGGATCCCATCCAGTCACTGCAAGTGAGTCATATCCTAAAGATGCATTTCTTCTTTTCCTTCCAGTCTGGTCACTTCCCTCAATGACAAAGCACCTGCTCAACTTAAAAAAAAAAAAAAGAAGAAGAAGAAAAATAGTCCTTTTGCTTGCCTGGTTCCCTTTGGTAAATTATTAATAAAATCTTCATTGGAGATCTCTAAGAATTATAATGACTTACTTATATAATACAACATCATTTAGTTAATCTACTTTCTCTGGGTCTCAGTTTCCCTATCAGTAAAATGAGGGATCTTGATTAAATGATACCACGATTCTTCTTGGCTTTAATGTCATGTTTTACTTTGAGAAGCAGGGTAGTATGGTGAATAGAATATGTGGGATCAAGAAAACCTAGATCTAAACTTGCCACAGATACTTACTAGTTGTATGATCTAGGCAAATCACTTAACTTCTCTCCCCTCAATTTTCCTATTTGTTAAATGAGGATAATAATAAAACCTACCTCATAGGGGTGTTGTAAGTATCAAATGAATTAACTTCTGTAAGCTACCTTGGAAACTTTAAAGCATTTTATAAAGGCAAGTTATTACTAAGGTGCCTTCTAGCTCTGATATTCATTCCATGTTCTATCCTCTAAGGTCCCTTCCAGAATCAAGATTTTATGTTCTAAGTTCTGTTCCAGATTCAATATTTCATATTTTAATATCTCTTCCAGATTTAACTGTCTATATTCTCAGGCATCTTTGGCATCCTATGTTCTAGTAGTCTATGCTCACAGGAGGGGAGTTCTGACACTCAGCTGCCTTTTCATAATGGCATCTTGGAGCTAGAGGGTTAGCATTAATGGAGAACAGCCCAATCATCTTTAGTTTCTAAAATTCATTCCACAAACAAAGGACAATGAGAAATGAGATAGAATAGTGAATGTTTTCAAAACCCTTTTAAAGTTTACAAAGTACTAGACATACATTACCTCACTGGATCTTCAGGCAGGTGCTATTATTATCCCTATTTTATAGATAAAGACAGATAAAAGAAGTTTTTTGTGTGTTGTACTTTATATTTTTTCCAGCTTGTTCTGCTCACATTTATTTGTTTACTTGTTACATCGACCCTGTGATAGGACAGAGATGATTTTTTTTTCCATTTTCTAGGCAGAGAAAACAAATATAAAAGTATGAAGTGACTCCCCAAGTCACACAAGGACAAAGAGTAATATACAAGAACAGATTAAGGTCACCCTCTGCATCCTGGGCCATCACTAGTCATCTTCATCTTTGTCTTGTTATTTGACTCTGCCAAATCTGGAGGAGAGAAGGAGGCTGAGATTTAGTAGTCTCTGTTCTATGTTCTTTAAGCTCTGTTGTACCAAGGTCCTTTTTAGCTTTATCTAACTGGGATTCTAAAATTCATGGGGCTCAAATCTAATTCACCACAGCATTGGTTCTCTTTGGGAACAAAAAATGAACAACATGGCATTTCTGACCTGGAATGGACCGTTTCTGAGATAAGGGGAACTTCAGAACACAAAACATAGAATGTCAGAGCTGGAAGTGACCAAGGTCAAGAGAAGTGAAATGATTTGTGCAAGAGAACATAGCAAGTTACAGACAGAGAGCAGAGAGAAGTCTAGATGTGAGGTAGGAATTCCACTGTTGTGCACCGACTTGAGTAACACCTTGCCTCCTGTTGTTGTTTATGTGCTAGTATCCATGGGCATGGAAGGCAGGAAGGAGAGTGGTCCAAACTGTGTGGTTTGATAGATATAAGAAAGAATGTAATAAGAAAAACAACTGTAACAACATAGATCAGCAAACTGTTTTGCAACTTGTAGTCTTAATAAGTTGTCTGTGGACTCTTGAGTGATTAAATGATTTAACCACGGTCACACAATCAGCTGGCTTCAGAGGCAGAATTTGAGCCCTCTGCTACCTCACTCCCAGCCAGGTTATCTATTCACTATCCCAAGTACCTCTCCTATAACAGCATAGGGCAAAGTTTAATGGGAAAGAAACAATCCTGAGAAATAAATTGTTTTTTCTCCCCGCCCCCACTTTTGTCCCCACTCCCACCCCTACAACTGTCTGGGGGTGGGGAAAAATCTACCCTTTGATAAAGGTCTGTGGTCCTTGGAGTTCAGCCAAGGGACTGGTACTGGTGGAAATTTCCTAGCCTGTATGGTAGAGGTTGATTACTCAGCCCTAAATATTGGCAAAACTATGTGGAATATAATTACACATGGAGGAAAACATAGTCAAATGCTTTATCTGTACCCCAAGTATCTTAAAATTTTCCTGTCAATGAATAACTGAATCCACTGATAAAATACTGAAATATAAAGCTGGAAATAATATCTGATCTTCCCTCTTTTCCAGTCTGTTTTGCTAACAAAATAAAGGAAACAAAAGCCCCATGAATCTTAGAATTCCAGTTAGATAAAACTAAAAAAAATCTTTGTAAAATAGAGTTTAAAAAAATATATAACATAGAATATTACATCTAGAAGGAACTTTAGAACACACAACAGTGATTGTCAGGGGTTGGAGGAATCAGTCCTTACAATATAGAATGTTGTAGTACTTGATTTCATAGAATGCTACAATACTCAGAATTTGAAAGGTTGTTTTAGGGACACACAAGGCTGCAAAGTCTTCCACTAGAATATTCTCCCTGCTCTCCCTCAGCTTGAAAAAAATCAACAGATGTTAATTCAGCTCAATAATAAGAAGGAAAGAAGACAACTAAAGGAAAAATCAAGTCATGATACTAGTATAGGATAATTATCTAGGCCTGAAGGAAAGGGGACTGAAACCCAGTTCGGTTAATACTGTCCTCCCAGAGATTACACTCAGGGCAAAGAATCCTATATGTCCTAAAGCAAGAAAGATGAGGAAATCTTGAAACTTAGATTGAGATGGGGGAATTGTATTCACTAGTTTAGGAAATTCATAAAATGATAAGGCAGAGAGAGAGAGAGAGAGAGAGAGAGAGAGAGAGAGAGAGAGAGAGAGAGAGAGAGAAGGGAAAGGGAGATGTGGAGAGGGAGAGGTAGAAAGAGAGAGGAAGAGGGAGACAGACAAATAGAGAGACAAAGCAGAGACAGAGAAAGGACAAACAGAAAGAGACAGACAGAGAAGAGAGAGAGAAACAGAAACAGAGACAGAGACAGACAGAGAGATCTCAATAAAAGCCCAAACACCAACAGAGAAGTCAACAAAGAAAATTCTAAAACCAGAAGGTTGAGTAGAAAATTATTATGGGTAAAAGATTATAAAGAATAAAGAAGACATTTATTAAGAATAAAAAGAATGTCTGTAACCCAGAGATGGGCTATCTTGTTCCTAGAATAGCCAATTGACCAATGTCTGTCACTGGATTGAAAAGTACTTTTCTGAGAGGAAAGTGAGAAGACTAAAAATCTAGGAGGCAGCTAAATTATGAAAGGCTTTGAATACAAAATAGAACATTTTGTATTTGATCCCAGAAAAAATAGGGAGTCACTTGTAATTTATTGAGTAGGTGAGTGTGATGTGCTTTAGGAAACTCCTTTTAGTGGTTTAGTGCATTGGAGTGAGAAAAAACTTAAACCTTCAGTTGAAGAGGGCCTGCATGAGAATCATGGCAGTGTCAGAAAAGAAAAAGGATCATATTTGAGAAAAGGTCATTGGATTTAGCATCCAAGAGATTACTAATAACTTTGGAGAGAGTCATTTCAATGGAATGATAAGGTCAAGAGAAAGATTGTAAAGAGTTTAAAAAAAAAAAGAGCAAGAGGAAAGACAATGGAATCATCTATTGTGATCAAGCTTTTCAAGGAGTTTGACTACAAAGGGCAAAAGAGATATAGAATGATGATAACATAGATGGAAGGATTTAAGGATGGATTTTTTTCGGGATGAGGGAAATATGGGAATGTTTGTAGGCAGCAGGGAATGAGTCAGTATAGAGAGAGAAATTGAAAATAAGTGAATGGGTGGAAATGACAGATGGGTCAATCTGTTGGAGTTGAGATGGAATGAGATCACTTGAAGAAGGAGATGGGTTAGCCTTGGTATGGAGTAAACTAATTATAATATCTACTTCATGGAGTTCTTATGAAATCCATATGTGTATATAGGATTTTGTAAATTTTAATTTGTAAAGAAGTAATATATTATGCACATATTGACTATACATTATCCTCAATACCATTTCTTCCTAGGCACCATGTCCATTCCCTTAATAAGCCAGCTCCCACAGTCATTGTCTTGGTGAAAAGCCTCATGATTTTATCTAAATGTTAGAGAAGCATTCCAATCACAGGAACTGTTTTAAAATACCGTTCTGTTTTAATGTTCTTCTTTCTTTTCCCGTTAACACCAGGGAAACTCCAAGTGGTTTAAAACTTGGCAAGATATAGAAACTGCTATTCGACAGAATTCATCATTCTGAAAAAAAAAATAATGTAATGACCATTTACAACTGTCTCAGCTCACAACCATCAACTGGCAAATTTCCCTCAGCAGTCAGCAAAGTAAATAGATTTTGCCTCTGTTGATACTTCTCATTCTAATGGTCCATTTGTTTAATTAGGCATTCTTGACATGTGAAAAAGCTAATTTAAAAAAAAAATTTCCTAAGCATCAAATACAATTAATCACCTTTCCAAGTTCAATAAACACCATTGAGATATACAAATAGTTAAGATAGTAGCTATTAAGAAATAAGCAAATATATTCAACAAAATTCTAGGGTAGATTATTAAGTTTGTGAAAGAAGTGATCATTAGGAGCCATCATGGATTCAGGAAGACTGTGTTGTTCTAAACTACACTTAATTCTTTTTTTGATAAAGACATTAGACTGTTAGATTAGGGAAATGGAGCAGATATAGCATATTGTGGTGTATAAAGAGTCCAAGATATATAGTTTCTGAGTAATAATTTTGTTAATTATGCTAGCACATAATTAATAAAAGGGGTCAATGGCACTCTTGAATGCCCAAGACCTCTCATGGAATTCACTTAACATTTATATGTTAGGGTCAAATACAATTAATCACCTTTCCAGACTCAATTAACACCATTGAGATGTACAAAGAATTAGGAAGGTAGTTATTCATAAATAAGCCAACATGTACAAAATTCTAGGATGGATTATTAAGTTTATGAAAGAAGTGATCACTAGGAGCTATCATGGATTCAGGAAGACTGTTGTTCCAAATTATACTTAATTTTTTTTTAATAAAAACATTAGACTATTAGATTAGGAAAGTGGAGTAGATATAGAATATTGTGGTGTATAAAAAGTCCAAGAGAAATAGTTTCTGGGTAATTAATTATTTTATTAATCATGCTAGCATATAATTAATAAAAGGGGTCAGTGGCACTCTTGAATGGCCAAGACTCCTCATGGAACCCACTTTACATTTATATGTCCTTGGAAGAGTGGGTGTTCCTAAGGATGATAATCAACTCTGATTGGTTAACAATTAATGAGAAGAAAGAATAGTATAATGGGAGGTGGACCTATTCTAATAAGGGATATTCTAATAATATGGCTCTTAAAGAATATGATTCTGATCTCAACTCCAAACCACCCTCAATCCCCAAAACTCTTGCTTCCAAACTCTCCCCAGATTTAGACAAAGGATCTATCTCTTACTCTTACCTGACTGAGTAGAACACAATGGGTCAGAATTTGCCTTTGATTAAATTCTTTGTGAGGTTCTCTAGTTGGTGGGGTAACAATTCAAAGATTTCAATTCATTATCTTCCCTGTCCTCCAGAGAATTAAACTTTGACTGAATCTCCAAATGAGAAAGGGAAAAAATCCTAGAAATTCCTAATATTAACAGTGGGTTATTTAAAAATCATTTATCTCGATGTCCTTATCAAGGCGGAAGCATAGAAAAAGTAGGAAAAGAATTGGACTCTGCCTCTAACTCTTACAACACAAATGACCTTGGATGAAGATGTTAACCCACCTGGATTCTGTTTCATCATTTGTAAAAGAAAGGTTGTGAGCTTCTAGCTCTAAATTCATGATCTTAAGTGCTCTAGAAATAACCTTGTAGAACAAGATGGAGTACTGTGGCTACATGGATAGAATGTAGGCAGTGTATTTAGGCGACACCACATAAAGCTTTCACTATGACAGCTATGATTTTGATGACATTTGAAGAAGTAGACTTGGTATGGCAGTCTTTAAATTAAAAGGTGGAGAGCCAAGGGGAACACTAGTACAGACACATTAAACTTTCATCAATGTGAAGTTAATGCATCTCCTAAAAGACCAATATGGGGAGTGTGGGAAGATTACTAGGTTCTAAAGAACATATATATACTCAGCTTTGCATTGGGGAAAAAAAAATTGCTGTGACAACTTTGGCTACTCACATCTCAACCCTACCCTCCAGACCCAAAAAGCAACATAGAGCAGCAGATCTATTTTAGCAAAATGAGCATTTGTTTAAATGAAACTGCCAAGTCAAAGAATCCAGATTTCTCTTTTTCTCCTTCTCTGAAAAGCCACAGATATAAATAAGCCCAACATGATCTGTTTCTGCCACAACTGATAAGATGAGACAGATGCCTGCCAAACAGATCTGAGTTTATTTCAAGTTCAAAAATAGTGCGAGGGGACCAGCCTCTGGACCAGCCTATTCGAATTTGCACAACAATTTTAAAATTCTTAAGTGTCCTTTACCAGGACAGTCTTGGCAGAAGGAACTAACCTAGGCTAAGAAAGCTGGAGGGAAGGCAGTGGAGTTGCTACAGAGAATACACTCTCTATACCCATGAAATTCCAGCTTCCTGGAAACAGATTTCTATAAGCTAAAGCAAAGACACTCAAAGCTCCAAGCTTACATAAGAAGGGGAAGCTCAAACTTTCATCCTTTTATACCTTGCACCTGTTCTCCTTCAAGTTTCATAGATAAGCATATACTATCCAGTAATACATACTTAGTATCAGTCTGTATTCTGAAGACTCTCAAGTTTACTTACATCAAGATGTTGCATTGGATTTGGAGTCAGAAAAATGAGTTCAAATCCAGCATCAGATAGTTACCAATTTGTTATCCTGAGCAATGGGCATAATAATAGCTCCTATCTCCCAGAGTTATTGTAAAGATGAAATGAGATTATATTTCTAAAGTGTTTAGTAAAAAAGCACCTGGCACATAGTAAGTGCCTAATAAATGCTTATTTTTCCCTTCCTCCTCCTCCCCTTGGAGGGGGAAGTATAGTATAGTGAAAAGAGCACTGAATTTGGAACCCTAAGACCTGGGTTTGAGTTCAATCTAATTATACTTGTGGGGAAGTTAAGACCCATGGAGAAGGGAGTGAGCTCATTCAAGGTTATATAGAAAATTAGTGACAGAGACAATCCCTGAGCAGGAAGTTTCTCTTTTTATTCTGCTCTTTGTAAATAACAGGTCTTTATACTATTGATTGCCCTGCTCAGAGAAATGTTTGGTCTTTCTTGGGCTAACACAACTCAACACAGAAAGGGCCTGTGTTCTGTAGATTAAGAATTGTATTTGTTTGGTTTCTTGTTGTGAAGTGAGTTGTGGTCCCTATAAGAAACTGATTTGTGATCCTTTCAGTTGTGATCCTCTCAATCCTTTGATTTGTGATTCCGATTACTCCCAACCCTTCCTGGCTGATGCATTATCAATTCAAGAAGCTAGGACCTTTGATTCACAAATCCTGGTCAAAAGCATCTCTTTGAATTCCAATAGGAGATCCAGCTTGTCCCAGCCCCCATCAGATCTGAGCCAACTTGAGACTCCACCCACAGGACCCTTTAACAAATCTCTCATTATAAAAGAGCCAAGCTGGAATCCTCTCTTTGCACAGGTTCCAAACGTGCCAGCCTTACACCTGGCATGCCAAAGGTCTCTGCCCACTGGAATAATATTTCCAGTGTCCTCTTCTTTTTACCTAACACCTTTTATTACTAACTAGACTTTAACCTTATTTCCTATGCCCATAATAAATGTCTTTTATCAATCTAGTTTTTCGGGTCTGTAAATTCCTTTACAGGGAACTCTTGCGCCACCACTAGACCTCATTTAACTCTCCATCCTTGTGCCCAAATCCAAAGTGGTTGCAGGGGAGCTCTATTTGACTCCCTGTACCCCGAACCTGCCACTAGACCCCATTTTCATTTGGGTATCCCAAATCTATACCTTATCAGTTGTCAAGTTATATTTCACTTACAATCTGGGAAACCACTAAAAATCCTCATGCCTTCAGCCTATCCTATCACACTTGATGAATAAGAAATGAGACATTCCTGACTTAAGGAGGGATGGCCAAATTACATAAATTCTGTCCTCAGGATTTTATGCTGTTACACCTAGAAAGGCCTTCAGATTTCTTATTCATTCTTCAGAAGAGGAAACAAACCGAGGCCCAAGGAATGGAAGTGACTTTTGGGAGATTTTTTCCTTTTTATTTTCAAAGCATATGTAGTTTTCACCCTTGAAAAATTTTGTGTTCCAAATTCTTTCTTCTTCCCTTCTCTCCACTTTCTACCCTAGACAACAAGTAATCCAATATATGTTAAACATGTGCATTTCTTCTATATATCTTTCCACAATTATCATGATGCACAAGAAAAATCAGATCAAAAAGGGGAAAAAATGAGAAAGTAAACAAAATCCAAGCAAATTACAAAAAAAAAAAAAAAAAAGTGAAAATACTATGTTGTGACCCACACTCAGTCCCCCACAGTCCTATTTCTGGGTGTAGATGGCTCTCTCCATCATAAGACCACTGGAACTGACCTGAATAATCTTGCTGTGGAAAAGATCCATGTCCATCAGAATTGATCATCATATGATCTTGCTGTTGCTGTGTACAATGTTCTCCTGATTCTGCTCAGGAAATGACTTTCCAAAATCACACAAGTTAATGGCAGAGATAGGAGTGAAATCCAGGTTTCCTGGCTGTTAGCCCACTGTTCTTTCCACTGTGCTCCTTATGAGATGTTGGCAACATGTCAGAAATTATCTACTCAAACTGCCCCTTTGAGAGTTATCTCAGAGAAATGTCAGTCAATGAGTCAACAAGCATTTATTATGCACTTTCTATGGTCAGACACACTGTTAGGCACTGGAGACTCACAAAAATACAAAAACATAATCCTTATCTTTGAGGAGATGATACAAACAAGATCAAGATATATACTGTATAAATAGGAATATTCAAGGAGCATCTCATATAATAATAACAATACCCATTTCTTTAAAGTTTCCAAAGTGCTTTGCAACCAAATGCTCAATAAAGTAGGTGGTACAAGCATTATTTTTTTTTTGTACATTCAAAAATGAAGGTACATTCATTTTTAATTTTTTTCATATGATTTATGTTAAGAGAGAAAATAAGAACAAAAGAAAAAAGAAGAAGAAGAAAAAAAGGTAAAAATAGTATGCTTCAATTCACATTCAGTTTCCATTATTCTCCCTCTGGAGGTAAATGGCATTTTCCATCCAAAGTTTATTGGAGGGGCAGCTAGGTGGCACAGTGAATCGATCCCCAGCCTTGAAGTCAGGAAGACCTTAGTTCAAATGTGACTTCAGACACCTAATACTGCCTAGCTGTGTGACCCTGGGCAAGTCACTTAACCCCAATTGCCTCAACAACAACAACAACCAAAAAAAAGAAGAAGAAGAAGAAATGATTGTCCCAGGGTTAGAATTCAAATTCAAGTCAAGAATTCAAATTCAAATTCATGATGACGAGAGCCCTGAAACTCTTTCTCTTTCTCTCTCTGATTTTGGGGAGCTCTCCCCTGAGAGACCTGCCTCAGAGAATCAAGATAAAGTGGTTTCATTCTATTATCTGGGTGGGACTGGTTGAGCCCAGGATCACTCCTACTTAGCCTGAGCTAGAAATGAAATTTCTTTCCAACTCTATTAAGTTGGAGATTAGTCCAGAAACACTCATTCAATTCCAAGATTCTCTGTTCTGATTCCAGCTCAAACTGCTCCTAGCCCCTACCAAGAGCTGCCCCCAGCTTCTAGCCAAGGTTTCATTAGAAAAGGGAGCAGCTGGGTTCAATCCTTTGCAGCAGAGGACCTCAAAGCAGCAATTATGCCAGGCCAAGGAACATCCTCTGGCATAGCTACCTGCGTGGGACTCTCTGCCCGTTGAAAGACATTCTCTTTCAGCATTATTCCCTCTTTATCTCTCTTACCTATTTCCTTAACAAGACCTTATTCACCTCTCTGTCAGGATTTCTCTGCTAGAAATCTCTGCTAGAGGATTTCTCTGCTAGATCTTTAATAATAAACTTATTTTGCCAGTTTAACTTTTCAGGTTCATAAATTCATTTACGAAGGACCTGTACCACCAGAAGGGAGTTCCCACAATTCCCTGCTTTGCACCGAACCTCATCATTTGGCTCCCTGACCGGGAATCGAGGGGAGCTGAACCTCATCATTAACACTAGGTCTAAAAAGCTCTTTGCAAGATACCAAATCTAACTTACACTGTCTTCTTTTGTCACACAAAAAACCTCTAAAGAAGGGGTGCTTAATTTGGGGTACCTGAACTCGGTTTTTTTGCATTTTGGTAATTTTATTTCTATGCAATCCTAGATATTTTATTTCATGCATTTAAAACCATATTCTGAGAGGTATCCATAAGTTTGAACAATCTTCTCTAATGTAACATATATACATATACATATATAATGTATATGCATGTATACATAAATCATTGTTGTCATTATCCTTTTTTTTAACCTATGAATAAACAGATTCAGCAGAGTTGAAATAGGATCACTTGGAAAATGTTGGAGCAAAAATTAGATCTCAGGTCTCAAAACTCTAAGTGCAGTCATCTTTTCACTTCATTAGGCTGTTATTTTTTTTCTAATCTGGAAGTAAATTATTTAAGTTATACTAATGGATAAAATTTATTTTTTTAAAGGAAGTAATATTGTTTGACAACTGGTTTGTTTCACACTTGGAAAACAGGAGACAATGGATTAGTTCTGAATCACTACAGATTATCTGAAATATATACACACAGTGCCACCTGCAGGCAGAACAAGGCTGATCGTAACCTGTCTAAGCGTGCATGGACTTCATACCTAGAGGGAAATTCAGTGGCCTGGCCATGAGAAAGGCACAAGCTTAGAATTCACTAGGGATGGATAAATAGGAAAATGGGAGTCATTTGAATTAATTTTAACAACCATATAGTTACAAGACTCCATATTTTGCATCAGGGTTTAGTAGGAAAGTCAAAATTCTTCCAGATAGATATTCCTAAAATTCAAAGCTGGAAAGGACCTTGGAACATATAGTGCCAGAGTTAGAAGGCACTTTAGAGTGCAGAGAATGAGATTTTAGGCCTGGAAGAAAACATCAGGTACATTAGATATAAAAGAGTTAGCAAAATGTTATTTACATTAATCTTTTAAAATCAAAAGCCAGATCTAGAGAAAGGAGGTGATTTGTGTAGGGTTGTATAAAAGAAATTGAGTAATATTGCGGGAACTAAGAACCCACGCTTCCTGATTTCCCAACACAATTCATTCTTTTTAATAAATATTGCTGACCTGATCATAGAGAGATATTTACTTAATAGGCACTAGCAAAGTACCCCTCCCACTATCTAGATACAGGGGTCCTCAGACTTTTTAAATAGGGCCAGTTCACTGTCCCTCAGGCTGTTGGAGAGCCGGACTATAGTAAAAACAAAAACTTTGTTTTGTGGGCCTTTAAATAAAGAAACTTCATAGCCCTGGGTGAGAGGGATAAATGTTCTCAGCTGCTGCATCTGGTCGGCAGGCTGAAGTTTGAGGACCCCTGAATTCTAGGAGTTAGGGTGGAACTGGGTGGGATACATAAGAAGCCATCCATATGAATGGATCTTCTATCAGCCTCTGCTCTCCTCCTAAGAGAAGAGCATTTTCTGGTTTATCATTGCTCCCAGCATGTGACCTGATTTCACATCCTTCTCTCAGAGGCTCTCTGGGAGTCCTCTTGCCTTCCTACAGTCAGAGTGGGATTAAAAAGAGGCCCAAAGAAGTAACCTCCGTGACTTTTTCATTAGGAAAAGTATCTAAGAGCCACCAAGAACAACTATTCTCAAGAAGCAAAGTTAGAAAGATAGCAGAACTGATGGCTCAGCTCTCTTGCTTTCCCACAAGGTCCCATCCAGTCCCTGTTCCCAGGATGGGAAAAATGCTCCCTATTAGCTTTCCTCACTAAATTATTAAGTCCCTCCATAAAACAGCGCTTTAAGTAATCTTGTCAATAAGAACAGTCCTAGCTCATATTTAAAGGAGTCTTTGGAATCGTGACTTCTCCAAATGAGCAGATTCACTTTGAGGTTTTGAGAAATTGCTTCCCGCCCCCAAATGGGATTCTTTTCTTCTCTTGTTGGTTTGAAACAAGAGATAAAAGGCAGTCATTTAGGCCATGGGCCACCTGCCTATTAAAGCTTCAAGGCTCTCAGGAGCCAGCGCTTTCAGGCTCTAACCGGCATTTCCCATAAACAATTATCTATGCATTTTATTAATTGAGCTCATGCTCTCAGGAAGAGGATTGATGAGAGCCAAGGAACTACTGCAGAGATAGGTGGAAGAGACTGGTGGGGGAGGGGGAAGGATAGCACATAATTCTCCCCTAGTTTTTTTCTTCTTTATGCCAGCTTGGAACATTAGCAGTAACTGATCTGGTAGGGCCCCCTCCTCCCAGGAACGCTCAAAAGCAGCCTTTATCATGGTGCTGACTCAGAGAAAAGAACAGAACCTCAGACCATTGGCTCAGTGAGGTGGAAGACAAAGAGCCGCCAGGAGTCTGTCTTGGGGATGCAGGATTCAGATATTAGCAGATATCCAGGCACTTCCTTTCTCACCTCCAAGGTGTGTGTGTGTGTGTGTGTGTGTGTGTGTGTGTGTGTGTGTGTGTGTGTGTATGTGTATACTCCCTTTTCCCCCCCAAGACCAACACAACAAAAGGTCATTGCCGTGTGTACCAATAATTTGTCTCAACTTAAACATTATTCCTGTATGCAAAGACACAGCCACAGAATTAAAAGATTAAGAGCAGAAAGGAGCCTTAGTGATAGTTTAATTTGATCCTCTTTTTTTGCCAGCAAAAACTAAGGCCCACACAACAAGAGGCACTTACCCACTTTGGCCTGTTTTCCTCATCTATAAAACAAAGAAATTGGAGTAGATCAGGGTTTCTAACTTGGGATTCCTAAGCTTTTTAAAAATATTTTAAAATCATATTTATAGTTTCCTTCATAATCCTTTGTCATATTGAAGTTCAGAAGGAGACCCCAAAAGGTCAAAGACCAGTGTCCCAAGGTATCTCACAAGAATTTGCAGTTTTGAATCCAACTCCAAGTCAAGGCCAAGTTTATTATAATTATAACACCAATTGCAGCGTTCCAAAAGGATTTAGCAAAGAACCAGGAGCAAGACAAATTTGTAGGAAAAGACAGAGATCTGGTTCTTCATGTCACTGGTATATTAATTTTATGGCCCAGAAGTAGAACTGAGGAGTGGTCCATTCACATTGTCTGAGAAATTTGGTTATTAGAGATTAGCAGATTATCTCTGTCAGCAATGTTTGTAAAACTATCCTAAAGTCAGAAGACTTCAGAATCATTGACAGACAGATTAGAACAATAACACTCTAAGGTCAAGGGACTTTAGGATTACTGCTATATTTCCCTTAGAAGCTGTACCCCACTCCCACTTTGGTAGCTGATATATTTAAAAACATTATTCTGAGAAGAGGCCATAGGCTTCACCAGCCCTCCAATGGGCTCCATGACACAAAAAAAGAGATTAAAACCACAGTGACTAGGTTTCCATTCCCTTTATTTGGCCTGCAAAGGAATTCAAGAAACAATATAAAAGAAGAACTGACAGAGTTTGGAGATTAATTGGATAAAAAAGATAAAGAAGATGAAAGAGAACCATGTTTTCAATTTAGGGAAAAACCCTTAGGGAAATTGCCCACACTACTATTGGGGTTAGACATGATGGGATTATCCAATAATGCTAGGATGAGGTGCTAACCCCCTAAAATATATTGGGGTTCCAGGACTCTGTGCAGGACACCAAAATGATGGGGTTAGCCACCAAAAGGTTGAAGAGTGTTTGATCCCAAAAGAATAGTAGGCTCTCAGGTCAATGACACAGTGTCTCAAAAGAATTTGCAGTTTTTAGACCTCCATATCAGGGGACAAAGATTTTATTACGGCTGCCAGGTCCATAAAGGATTTTAGCAAGGAAAAGGGTTTTAGCAATTAACAAAAGAAAAGATAACCTTCCTAGTGGAACTCAAATTAACCAGAGGGAAGACCCAGTTAAAGCCTGATTACACCTAGCCATTAGACTTTGTAAAGCTTTGCAAGCAGACAAATCCCCAAAAAGAGTTATAATCTTTTTGAAATACAGATAGATTATTTATAAGGAAAATACAACCTCCTGGTTGACATCACTTACCAACTGACAGACATCACTTCGCTTCCAATTCTTTGTTGTAACAGAAGGAACTGCTTTAAGTATTTTCAAACATATGGATCTTTTTCTTTTGTCTATGATCTCTTTAAAAGTGAATTTATTATATTACTGTTATATTAGTAACCAATTCTTAAGCTGGAATCTTTTCTATTTTTATGTCATCATCTAAGTTCCAGCCCCTGTCAAAAATCAGTCTCTTAAGGATTTAATTGGTAGACTCTCAAGGTATATGCTCTTTTGTTTAGAGTGTAAACTTTAATATAGTCTGAACCAGTTCTTACACTTAAAAATCCTTGTTCTTGCACCCTTCCATTAGAGTTTAGTGGCCCAGTTCATAAGGGAGAAAACTAACCAGAGTGGTCTAAATGTAAATGGATTGCTGGAGGCATTTGAGTTTCATTATTTAAAGCTTTCAAGCTCTGTGTCTATGGTTGCCAAGAGAAACCACTGACTATCAATTTATTATTGGCTGGCCTAATTAATAGGTTACCCAGAAACTGTCTCTAGGATTTTTTTTATTCATCACAAAGTATAGGACTAGTAATGGTATCACTAGGTCAAAGAGTATGCAGTCTAGTGATTCTGGATAGTTCCAAATTATCCTTCTTCAAAGTTATCAATCATCTCCCAATTGCCTAATCTAATGACCTTTTCCTTTCTGATCTCACTGAATTTGCCACCAAGAGCAGACAGCATTACTTGGATTATTGTGATCATGTTTTCTTTTGGTTCTTCTCATTTCTGACTGCTTCTCACTCAAGTATCTGCTGGATAATTGTCCTTATTACAACCATCAACTAAGTATAGATGTCCCAAGTTTTTATAATATCCCTTCTCTTGGTGATCTCATCAATTCCTACAGGTATAATTATCTTTTCTATATAAATGACTCCTGATCATTTTTATTCCTAAGAATCAATTTATTATCAACTAGTTAATATTTCCACCAGAAAATAAGTATCTTAAAACATTCAAAATGTTCTTTTATGAAGGTCCTAACATCTTTTCAGCCACCTAAATGTCTAACATCAAAATCTTCAGTCTTCCCTTTCCCCAGGATCCCATATGCAAATAACTGCTAAGTCTTATTCTACATCGCATCCATCTTGTTAGTCAATGAGAAATGAGACAAGAGGATTCAACCAGAGCTCTCATTTTTCACCAATATTAAAACTTCCTAACTGGCCTCTTTCCAGCCAGACTCATCTATTATTTCATACTCCACAACTTACAAACTGCAAGAAAACTGTCATCTTACTAAAAACTGGTTACTGTTGCCTCTAAAGACAAAATACAAAAACTAAGTTTAGCATTGAAAGCCCCTCCCAACCCTAAGTTGCCTTGTCATCCTATACATTCCTCTTCACACATTATATTCTGCACTGGTGTTCTAGTTCTTTCCTAGCACATTCTTAGCATCTTTCATCTTCAGGCTTCTTAATAGGCTGTCTTCCATGTCCAGAATTCTACACGTTTCAGCTCAAATCCTACCTTTTTAAGACCAATTTTCCCAAAAGATCCTCCCATAGAATTTACTTTCCCAGGTTTCCTGTAGAATATAAGGAACCCTTACCTAGTCAACCTAGTCATTTTTATTTATTCCTGACTATTCCATGACCCCATTTGGGTTTTTCTTGGCAAAGATACTGGAATGGTTATGGGCCAGAACTCCGAACTTGAAACAAAGGATTCTTAAGAAGTACTAAGTCAGTGGAATTGATAGAGACAATAGTTATCTAATTTAGCATGTCAGTATGACCAATTTAATCCTACAAAATGTTATGGGCTAGAACTTGAAACGAAGTACCAAGTGGAATTGAGGAGACATGGTTAAATCTAGTTTAGCATTGATTTAATCCCAAGGATTTAATCCTAGTGACATATAGTGATAGTTTGTACACAGTGTGGGACATATAAATTAGAAGCTCTCAGGGCCAGGAAGGACAAAGCGCATCAGAAGCTAGCTCTCAGAGGGAGAGACAGATTCATTCCATCCTCCACCTTTGTTGTGGCTGGAGGCTGAAGCACAAATCCTTGGAAATCGGGGAGATTCAGAAGAGAAGGCAGGTGAGAGCTCTCAGAACCAAGATTGAAAGGCTCTCCAGGAGCAATCTGGAATTATGCCCAAAAAATTATCAAAATGTGCATATCCTTTGATCCAGCAGTGTTTCTATTGGGCTTATATCCCAAAGAAATACTAAAGAAGGGAAAGGGACCTGTATGTGCCAAAATGTTTGTAGCAGCCCTGTTTGTAGTGGCTAGAAACTGGAAAATGAATGGATGCCCATCAATTGGAGAATGGCTGGGTAAATTGTGGTATATGAATGTTATGGAATATTATTGTTCTGTAAGAAATGACCAGCAGGATGAATACAGAGAGGCTTGGAGAGACCTTCATGAACTGATGCTAAGTGAAATGAGCAGAACCAGGAGATCATTATACACTCCGACAACGATATTGTATGAGGACATATTTTGATGGAAGTGGATTTCTTTGACAAAGAGATCTGAGTTTCAATTGATAAATGACGGACAAAAGCAGCTACACCCAAAGAAAGAACACTGGGAAACGAATGTGAACTATCTGCATTTTTGTTTTTCTTCCCGGATTATTTATACCTTCTGAATCCAATTCTCCCTACGCAACAAGAGAACTGTTCGGTTCTGCAAACATATATTGTATCTAGGATATACTGCAACATATCCAACATATAAAGGACTGCTTGCCATCTAGGGGAGGGGGTGGAGGGAGGGAGGGGAAAAAAATCGGAACAGAAATGAGTGTCAATATAATGTAATTATTAAATAAAAAAAAAAAAAAAAAAAAGAAAGGCTCTCCAGAAAGTTGCCAGACCCAGGAAGGAGATAATAAAGGATCTGGACTATAAGAAAGCTAACTTGGCCGCAGGAAAGGAGACAAGACTTGCAAAGAGACAATAAAGGATTTAGACCTTGATCCCTGACTGCACTTGTGATGACTGAACTTAAAAGAAGGCTGCCTCCAGAAACGCCAAGAAAACCTCAACATGAGATTATATTTTAGAAATATTATAGGAATGGTCTGCCATTTCTTTTTCCAGCTCATTTTGCAGATGAGGAAATGGGAAAACTGGGTTAATTTGTCCAAGTCATACAGCTAGCATACAAGATAACTTAAAACTCAATGTCTTCATAAACTAGATCCAGAAAGCTAACTACCTAGCTACTCATAAAAGTACTTACTAGGAGCAAACCACTGTGACACTAGGATTACACTCAGTTGAGAACATTACATTTTCTAGCAAAGTGGGGATTCAATACAAAGAAGAATTAATAACCACTAGCTGTCCATTTTGGTTAGAAATAATTCAACAGGCCAAGTAATGTCATTTTAATAGCCCAGTTAAAGCAGCTATCAAGGGAGAAAGTAAAATCACCAAGACTTGGCAACTGGACTGAACCAGGAACAGGTAATTAAAGGAAATAGTCAAGGATGACCATTGGTTTGCCTAGAATGGACCAAAAAGCCAAGATAGGAAAATGAGCCTTTTGATAGAGGTACAGCCAGTCCAATATACAGTTCAAGAAAAAAGGCTGAATAGGTGAATTCATGACTGCACTGAATGTCAAAGGTAGTAACTTTAATCCCTGGATAAAATTGGGATCAAGAGCTAAAACTAGTTAACTACTATTAGTTATTACTACAACCAGATTAAAATGAGCAGAGTGAAGAACCAGATAAACAAAAATCCCCAGAGAATGGGAATTGGCAGTCTCAAAAATCAATCGAGATTAGTTGAAATCTTTTATCTCAAGGTGGGGAATGAAAACTAAATGAGGGTGGTGGAGAAGAGAAAATTAGTAAAGTAACATGAAGGTAGAGTACCAAGTCACCAATGTCTAAACTCCCAGAGTTTACATATATATACCCAGCCTATCCATATCCATTTCTTTTTAAATATGTTCATAAACAAAAATTTGATACAAAGGCAGATGCTCAGTTAACATTTTTTATTTATTTGAAAAAAGTAAAACAAGACTATTTTATCCCAATAACAGCTGGAACAGTCAAGTCCAAGCTTCATATTCATAAGCAAGGGTTGTTTCTTCTAAGGTCACACCTTTTTTCAAGTCTCCAAATCTTATTTCATCCACCAATTTTACGTATCTATGAAAGAAAAAACACAGTAGCAATCCTTTATGCTTAATCACGTAAATAACATTTTATCTTAACTATGCTCAGTTTTGTTACATTATTTTAACATAAAAGTGTTCAGTAGGCTCTTGAAAAGGAATCCCTTACAAACTATATATATACTGGGGACTCAGACCTAAACCCATCCAGGATCTGATGGAAATCAGACAAGTTTTGGCTTAAATGTTCCTGATCAGCATTGTCGATCAGTTGGGGAAAAAAGTTTTAGTCATCATGTGCCATAGATCTGGAGGGTTTTGAATGCAAGGAAATCTTGAAAAATGAAAAGGTAGTCATAATCTTTGTCAATTTAAACTCCTAAACACTATACTACCTTTTAATAGTTCAAATAACAAACTTCACAAAATTCACCTACCTTTAATGAAAGCTGGGTATTTTAAACACCTTTCTTCTGGTCTGTATGGTATTAGACATCACTGGCACCCTAACCTTCTGCTCATTTTAAGAGCTAGTCTAGAAAATATAAGTCCCAAAGAAAAGAGTAAGAATGCTATTTAATATACTATTTATAATAAAAAGCGTGTTGAAGCTGGCGTGTCAGGAAAACTGGCAAAGAATAGTTAGGATCAACATAGTCGATCTGATGGGGAAAAAAGTTTAATCATCATACACACCAGCCTTAAAACCTCTAGTTTATATTATTGTACTTAATAGGTGCTTGTTGATTATTATCTGGTGAGAAATCTTAGCAGGATGATTTTTTACAGTCACCTACAATTCTAGCATATATTCTTTCCTAATAACCCAATGTCTTAAGACAACAGCAATATACAAGCTATTACAGATGAATGGCTATTACTTACCAATCCTCCCATGGACTGTTGAGACAAATCCAACAATCTGATCCAAATCAAATCACCGGGATGAGTATCAAGTCTGAGAAATTACAAGTTGATATGGAGGAGTTAGTTCAATACTGAACACACCCAACTCACACAGAACATTTTTTAAAGCTGGTATATCAGAAAAAACTGGCAAAGAATAGTAGGATCAACATAGTCGATCTGATGGGGAAAAAAGTTTAGTCATCATATATACCAGCATCAAGAACGCTAGGAAAAAAGTGATCATTGGCTTCTAAAACTATCTGCCTCTAGAAGCAAAACATTTGCTAGGCTGCCATTAAGTGGGTTTGTGGTTCTGGGTAAATCCCTCAAGCTTTATGATAAATCACTTGGCATCCTATACACTAATTAAAATAGATTTTAAAAGCAACTTCTAACACCTTAACATGCATTTAAGACAGTTGGCACAGCTCTCAGGGTCCAGATTTAAGAACTGCCTAGGAAATGCAAATGACTTTATAAAGTTATAATTACCTATTACCTGTGATGGCCCTGTTTAGTCCTTTCATTCCCTTTTATTGGAATGGGAAGAGAAATTATTCAAACAATCCACCTATTTTTACAGACCACTTCACTGTCCTATTCCTGCTCATTTCTACTACACGCTTCCTTCCAACTTCCAGAAAATCCCACCTTCTACTAAGCCTTTTCCCAAGCCCTCATAAAATTCTAGAGTCTACCCTCTGTTGATTATTTCCCTTATAGCTCACTCACATGTGTTGTCTCCCCTGAGTTCCTCAGCCCCAAAGACTGCTTTTATCTTTCCTTTTTCTTGATAAAGGTAGTGATGGGGAAAACAATGGTTTGTAAGGGTGGTTACTATGCCAAGCACTGTGCTAACAGATTTAAAAATTGTCTCATTTGACCCTAAAACCCCAATATCCTCATTTTACAGGGGAGGAAAATGAGGAAAATAGAAGGTAAGTGACTTGTCTACAATCAAAGTTTTTTAGTTCTTAAAAAAAAGTTTTGTTTTTTTTTTTTAAAACAAGCCAATTGTGTTTTAAATGGAGCTATTGGACTAATCCTTTAAATGCAACTCACAGGCCAAGAGCCCAAACTTCAGGAGCTCACAGCTCTTTATGAGCTTGGAATGCCTGTAAAGAGGAAGTTTTCTGACCAGAAACTCTTAAGATTGGCATTATTATAGCGAATTACATCATCTTCTGCCTTTAATAAGCCTTTCAGCTAAACTGAACTGGGGAAATAACATCCAGAAAGACCAAGGTAACCAATCCACTTCGAGTCCAGATAATCACCTTGAGATAGATATCATTTGTACTCTCCCAAAAGGTACAACAAAACTCACAAAAAAAAAAATAATAATAATCTTGGCTTTTAGTTCAAAACAATTAAGACTACAGATTTACAACCCAATTCTCGTTCACCTGATAAAACCTCAAGAGAAGCCAGCACGAGGTCATGGTGCCTAACCACCACCGTCTCCAAAATCGGCAAAACGTGGCTCCCTCCTCCTTCCCGAAGCAGTCCTGGGAAATAAAAACAAAAAGATCGGACAAAATCCTGCCAAGGCCACGTCAGGAATGACCCGAGTTTCCTGGGCCGGTGCATCAGAAGTAACTGGCAAAAATTCAAAGATATCAACAAGGTCGATCTGATGGGGAAAAAAGTCGAGTCATCATTTGCACCAGCCTGTACTTTTAAGTACAACTCGCCGCGGGGCCCCCACTCAATTAAGACGCCAAAGCTAGCTAGGCTTTCCTGATGCCTCAGGCCAACGCGGGGCACAGGGAGAGGCAGTGGATAGGATACTGACAAAATGACCCAAAAAGGGATGCCACCCATTCAATTTTCAGGAAAGGAAAACTGAAATGAGAAAGGAGAGCCAGGGTAAGAGATCAGATGGCAGGTATCTCCAGTCTGCATTCTTTCCAACCCACCATTAAAGGCCCGTAGCTCAAGCCCGTCTTGCTTTACTCTTTGCCTTGCAGGAGAACTTAACCCCGCACGCTTCCAGGACACCATGCGGGCTGCAACGAGGCAGCCAAGCTCAGGCCTTTGTACAACTGGGGAGCGAAGCGCCTTAATACGGAAGCTGAGCCAAGGGCACGTGGGCTCCGAGCATGGGGAGGGGGGGAGGGGAACGGGCTCAGAATCGTGTAGTCGAATCCTGGAAGATACATGAGGAATCGAACTTACCATCATGGGACATTCCAGGACCACGATGGCTCCGGATGGAAGGCAAAGCAATACACTCGCTCAGAAATCGGAGACGAAAAGGAGGAAGAGTGGCCGAGGACCTCCTTTATATGCAGCAGAAATACCCCCGGCGCCTGCATCTTACGTACATCCTGGACCCGCATGGATCTCTGGGAAATGTAGTTTCCGGACTTAAGGATGCTGCAGGGTGATATAAAAAGTCCAGCAGCGGTTGCTAAGTGTTGATGTTGGTTGCTAAGGCCTGATCCCGCCCCGGCCTGACCCTCTCCCAGGTCCGGCCGGAGTGGAGTCTCCGCCATGTTGCTCTCGCCTTTTTTTTTCAAACCCCGAAGCTACCAGGGGTCTGGGCCCGTGGGTGCTCCCTCCCTCCTCCCCGCCCTCCCCCACCCAAGGCTGCATTCTCGGTGGCTGGGCCGAGTGCTGCCCTCGGGGCCAGGAGGACAGAGCCCGGGCGGCCCACTCCTTGGCCCCCAGGGCCCTGGCCCGGCCCCGAGAGTTTCCTCCGCCTTAGGGGGAGGGAGGCGGGTCCAGACCGTGGGCCCCGGATCCTCGCCCGGTTCCAGCTCCTCCCTCCAGCCCTCCCTCGCTCCGCCCGCCCTGCCCCGGCTGTTGGGGAAAGGAAACTGAAAGTAGAGCCGGGGCCGGGCGGGGCCCGACTGATCTGGGCCCCATTCCGAAACGGAGCCAGACCCGGAGCAGGCGGTGGTGGCGAAGGGAGCGCCTAGAGCCCCGGTGAGTGTCGGTCCCTCTCCCCGCGCCAACACTGGCTCCCCAGCATCCCTCCACTGTTCCCCAGCATCCTAGCACTCGGCCGATCGTTGCCGTCCTGCTTTTCCCCAACCCCCCAACATCCCCCCCCAGCCCTAGCCCCCATCGTCGCCGGACTCCCCGTCTTCAGCCCTAGCCTCTATGTACTACTTTTCCCAGGAGTTGACATCCCCCTCCTCAGCCAATCTTAAGCTACGTTTCCGCCACTCAGGCCCCAGGACCCTGCAATTATTATCGCCCCTCCCCCCAATCTCGCCTCAAAACACCAATCTCCCCACCTACCTGTCTTTCCTCTAAAACTCACCCTTATGTCACCCTATTCATCAGTGGATTCGTGTAAATTCTCATTCTTCCTCCTCCTGCGTCTTTCCTTCCCCCCTTTACACCTAAACCTTTAAACTCCCCCACCCGCTTCCCAAGCACCACCTTTTTGTTGTTGTTTGTACTCCCTCCCATTTTCCCCTCTTTTTATCCCCTGCCTTGACCCAGGTTTGGTCTCCACCACCCGAGGAGATTTGTGTTTCTGGGTTAGTATTTTTAAACAAGACGGAGGAAGCATTTTCCCCTCCAAAACAAAAGCTGAGGCTGTAAGCCTGCATTGTGAGGCCCGGCTTGATGAAGAGCAGAAGAGACCGGGAAGGAGTACCCAAACGTTATTCCCAGGCTGGTGGACATCTTTGTGATGAATTCCCCTCCTCCAGATCTCTAATTTCAAGCTAAAGTAGCCAGTTTTCAACCGTGAAAATTTTAACTGCCTAACAGTGAAAGGTATAGATTCAGAAAGCTGTTGTCACACCCCCACCGTTTGGGACGAGCATTTATTAAACTCTCACTTGGTGCTGTCGGTATCCAGTCTGGCTCTGGGAACTGGGAATGCCTGAAAGCCTAGGCCCTCAGGGGGCTTACATTCTAATAAAATGGCTAACGGGGAGGATTTCTGTGGTGAGTAGTCCTGTGAGTGGGCCCTAGCTGGGTCAGGAAAAAACCTCTAGCTGAAGGTGAGATTTAAGCGGTGGAGCGGGAAGGGAGGAGGGGAGGGTGACCATAAGATCATAAGGAAGAGTAATGGAGGCCAGTAGGATCTCCCGTTGGAAAAGTGAGGGGGGGGGGGGGAGAATAGAGTATAAAAAGAATGGAAAGGGAGAGATGGATCAAATGCTGAAGGATTTTAATAGTTGACCCTGGAGGTAAAGAGGAAGTCAATGGAGTTTATTGAGTAGGGAGATTTAATGGTCAAGCCTATTTCGCAATCACGAACTTTTAGATTTAGGATTACCCCAAGAGAGGGCTTCCTCTTCCAATAATGGCTGTCACATAGAAACCAAATAAATGAAAGATGAAGTAAATTTCTAACTCAAGAAAAAAACAATAAGAGATCTCAAGAAAAAGAACAGAGTGCTTTTGATTTCTGAAATGCTTATTTGCTATATATTTTTTTTATTTTTGTCATTTTTATTTACATCCAACTCTTCATGACCTCATTTGGGGTTTTCTTGGCAAAGATACTGAAAGGGTTTGCCATTTCCTTCAGCTCATTTTACAGACGAGGAAATAGAAACAAACTAAGGTTAAGTGTCTAGGGTCATACAGTTAGCATGTATCTGAAGCTAGATTTGAACTTGGACCTCCCTGACTCAAGAACTTGCATTCTATTCACTGAGCTACTTGGCTGTCCCATATAATATTTACAAGGCATTTTTCCTTTGGGGAAAATTTGCTTACTGAATATGGCACTTTAAAATATGAAGATTTTGAATGCAGAGTGATGTGCTGAATCCATGATGCTAGATAAAGGAATATATAGCCATTTTCTGCAAGCAGAAACCTAGGTGAAGAGTGTAAAAACAATACTTGAAGCTAAGATCCTATATGCAGCAGAAGTTTTAAGTGATAATTGAAAAGAATCTTTGCAACTAATACTGAAAAAGTAAAGGAAATTTGATCTGCTCAAATAATTTAGTTATAACTTATTTACAAAACACTTTACTGACCACATTCCTGTGAGATGAGAAGTGCCAAGCACTATACCCATTTAAGATTAAGAAACAGATTAAGTATCTTGCCCATGGTTACACAGTTAAGTATCAGGAGTCATCATCTAATTCCAAATTCAGTAATACTCTTTCCATTCTGTCACATTGTCTTTAAATTAAAAATCAGATACTGTTTTAGTTACCTAGTATTTGATGTGCTCAAATGATTCCCCATAATTATAACAGAGTTTCTCTTCATTGTATTCTTCTAAAATAAATTGAAGCCTTCAGCTAAAGATTGGACCAAAAGTCAAGACTGCTGCTTGATTCCTAAGCATTACTGACAGCTAACCTGAACTGATTTCTTTGTAGCAAAAAGCTGATTGAACATCAAGTAACTGAAGATATTTTCTAAAATGGATGGCAGGAGACCTGGCCCAGACCCCCCACCAAGGCATTCTAATGTGAACCACAGAGGTAAGCAGGATCTCCTACTTTTAATAGAAACACTATAATAAGAGATTGAAAACTCATTCAGAGAACAGACCAAAGCAGAATTATTTGTAATTCCCTTTAAATGGAGTAATTTGTTTCATAGTAACAAGCACAAATGACCCCCAAAATTGAGGACCCTTCTCAAAAAGATTAACACATGCTACATTTCATTCAAACAGAAACTCTAATACAATGGTATTAGAGTTAATGGTATTGTCCTGTTCACACAGAGTTATTCCCAAATAAACCTTTTGCTTTATTATGACCCTTTTTACTTGTTTAAATTTCCTAAAAATAAACTTCTGTTTTATCCAAGTATGTTATATGTCACATAAGTTTTGGTTATGGTATAAATGAGGAACAGAGATTGTCGTTGGGGGGCAGGAGGCAGTAATACAAATTATTAAGAAGGAAAAAATGAAACTTCACATTGCCACAAAGAAATTAAGGACAACCATAAATAATTTTAAATGTTATACTTCTTGATAATTGGTTTCTACTTCTTGATAATTGGTTTCTTCTGACACAAGTTTGAAAAGGAAATATGAAGAATAATAATAGTAAGAGCTTTAAAGTTTGGTTGTATATCTTTATCTCTTGATGTATCCTACATGTCTTTTTAAGGCCACTCCAATCCACAGCATCCATCAAGCCTCCTTCCCTAATTCCTTAACTGGAAGCATTCTTATCTGTTATCAGCACTTTTCATTTCTTTTGGGCACTTACCATATTCTAGTGTGTATTATATTTAACTATTACATATCCTTATAATCCACAGAAACTTACTTGAATAAACACTTGTACATTTTTGACATATAATTCAGCATTTCAGTTTTTGTTATGTTGCATTTTATGTTTTTAAGATATTTTGTACCTTTAATTGCAAAATTCCCAGCTACTTTGCACAATCATTTATTTCTCACTAAATTCCTCGGATAACTTATAACTGGGATTGATGCTTATAATCTTTATTTCATAGGAGAAAATTAAACAGAAAAGCATTAGGTAATTTCATATGTCACAATCCATTTCAAGACTGAAATAGACTTTGAAGGACCTCTGAGTTCTTTGGTCTAAATTGTAATGGAATAAGAAATCCCTCTAATATTCCCAGTAACTAGTCATCAATCTCTGCTTGAAATCAGTAAGGAACATCCAATAGAAAACTTAGCAACATAGTGCCAGAATAAGTGAATAGATCTTCTGAGTTGTGCTGGTTTATATAACATTTATTAACTGAGTTTATATATTTTATTTGTTTCTCTCACCATAAGAAAACTACCCTGTACTCCATCAGAATAAAAATAAAAATCTATAAAAAACAGCTTATTCTTTAATAGTTGTATTGGATGCCTTGACCCTAGTTTTCTGTTCCAGGGGCCTTTTGTTTACTGAATATTTCCTTTCTGTTTAGGCCACATAGATGGAGAACTTCCACAAAGAGCTAGAAATTGGACAAATAACCCACCAGTTAATGTTCCAAGAGGAAGAACAGATCTTCCCAGAAGAGATACTAGAGCAAACAACAACACTGTCCCTCGATGGCAAAGAGAAGAAAGGTTTAGTGGCATGGGGAGGAATCCCCATCAGGGAAGGAGATTCCAGGGTGGACAGGCTGATGATGAAGCTAGAGGACAAAGAAATGGTCAAGAGAATGAAGCCAGAAGAAGAAATGGGAATCAAGATGGGAGAGACCGAAGGCATGCTGAAAATGTCCATTTTCGGAAAGATGTCATGAAATGGCGGAATCCACATCAAAAAGCTGGGGAATCATCTCAGCAAGCTAAGAGAATTGGCTTTGGATTCCTAGAAAGTCTCCTTCAGAAAGATCCCTCAGAGGTTGTCATCACCCTTGCTGCTAACTCTGGATTTAAGGATCTTTTAGATCATACATTCATGAAACCTGGCTTACTTCAGCTCATCTGCCAAGTACTTAAAAAGGCATGTAGCTCTAGAATGGATCGACAGAGTATTCTGCACCTCTTGGGCATTCTGAAGAATTCCAGTTTCCTTAAAGTGTGCCTACCAAGTTATGTGGCAGGAATGATAACTGAGTCTGTTCCTGCCATTCGACATCAGTACCCAGAGCATATTAATAACATCCTCTCACTTCTCCAGGACTTGGTAAGTGTGTTCCCAGCCAGTTCTGTACAAGAAACCTCCATGTTGATGTCCATTTTGCCTGCTTCTCTCAATGCTTTGAGAGCTTCCGGCATTGATATTGGAGAAGAGACAGAAAAAAACCTTGAAAAGGTTCAGACCATCATTGAACACTTGCAGGAGAAGAGACGGGAGGGGACACTAAAGGTTGACACCTATACTCTGGTGAAACCTCAAACTGCAGAGCATGAAGATAACTATAGAACAATGACTATTTACCCTACATACAATGAGGTACACCTGGATGAAAAGCCCTTTCTTCGCCCAAACATTATTTCAGGGAGATATGAGAGCACTAGCATCTATCTGGATACTCACTTTCGACTCCTAAGAGAAGATTTCGTTAGACCCCTAAGAGAAGGGATTTTAGAACTGCTTCAGAGCTTTGAAGATCAGGGTTTGAGGAAGAAGAAATTCAACGACATCCGAATCTACTTTGATACACGGATTATCACACCTCTTTGTGCATCATCTGGTATTGTATACAAGGTACAGTTTGATACAAAGCCATTAAAGTTTGTGCGTTGGCAGAATTCCAAACGTCTGCTCTATGGTTCCCTGGTCTGCATGTCAAAGGATAATTTTGAGACATTTCTTTTTGCAACTGTATCTAACCGCGACCATGAAGACCTTTACCATGGAATCGTACAGCTTTGCTTTAATGAACAGAGTCAACAGCTATTAGAAGTTCAGCCCTCAGATTCCTTCCTCATGGTGGAAACAACTGCATACTTTGAAGCTTACAGACATGTGCTAGAAGGGCTACAGGAGATTCAGGAGGAAGATGTTCCTTTTCAGAAGAACATTGTTGAGTGTGAATCGTACGTGAGAGAGCCTAGTTACCTGTTAAGGGGTGGCAGATACGATTTCACACCCCTAATAGATAATTGCTTAGCCAGTGAAATGGGGAAACCATCACTAAGAAACATTCCAGACTACAGAAGACCAAGAGTTAATGTTTTAGACCTTAGCCAATGGCCCTCAAAGGAAGCCCTGAAGTTAGATGAATCACAAATGGCAGCCTTGCAATTTGCTCTTACTAAGGAATTGGCCATTATTCAGGGACCTCCAGGGACAGGTGAAGTTCTGATATTTTTTTTTTCTTTAAGCTTTATCATATTAACTATTGGGGTGGGCGGGAGGGGTAGTCAGATTCCTAATATATACCCAAACCATAATTGATCATCTAGAATTGCTCGCCAAGAGATGGTAGAATAAAAACATAAGGTTGGAAAGGATTGCTAGATGTGAAGAGATAGGATGTTACAAATCAAATATCAAATCGTTAGCATTTGCTATTTCTTACCAAGGGGATGCTAAATTATAAATTTAATGATTCTGTCAGATTTAACTTGAGGAAAGATTCCTATAATAAATATTTACAATCACACTAGTTAAAATATCAGATGCTTTTTAAGAGTTTCATAAGGATTTTTAATAGGCAACTTAACAGATATCCTCTTTGGTTGTACTCTTGTTCCTTGATCCTTCTCTACTCTTATTAGGAATAAGAACCCTAAGCATACTAGAAACGATTTTTTAAAATGTTAATCTCTGTATTTTTGCTTATCTTATAGGGAAAACCTATGTGGGTTTGAAAATTGTCCAAGCTCTTTTGACTAATGAGCAGGTATGGCAGATTAACACACGGAAGTTCCCGATCCTTGTTGTGTGCTATACCAATCATGCCCTGGACCAATTTCTGGAAGGTAAATTTTGCAAGACAACTTGTTCTATTCTAGAAAGTCAGTACTGACATTAGCATGTACATGTCACAGTTTGTATTCTTTTTCAAAGAGGACCATGACAGCAGAAATGTGATGTCATGGCATGCAAAGGAATTGGATTTAAGTGAGGGAGGTCTGTGCAAGGTCACCAGCTTCAACTCTCCTCCAAGAGCCTTCTGGGAGCAATGGCAAATTATAGATCAAAATTAGTGGAGATGGCTCCAGATGCAATGGCAGACCGTGGCCTTTTTTAAGGTCTTTCCCAGATCTTACTTTGAGGCAAAGAACAGCCTTTTTATCCAATCCAAAAAAAAAAAAAAAACACAATGTAATCTGAGAGAGGAAGACACTCAGGATTTCTGGCCAAAAGAGAAATAATTGCTATTTACATTCATTGAGCAAACAAGGCCTAAACTTTGATTCTGTGAACATGTGCTAGGACCTGTTATTGGCCAGCTATGAGAGTCAAAGGTTTGAGTTCCTTACGAAAAAAATCTGGCCTTAAAACCCCAAGATTTCTTGCCAGGTTTTCACAACCAAAATTTACATTCCTTTGTTTAGAATATCCACAGATAATGGAATAATACTCTATGTGAGTTGCCCATTTGGGCACATTCATTAACATTTATAAGTATCAGTCTTTCCTTTAAAAACAATCCAGAAAAGGCCAAGATTCAGGATTCAAATTAGGCCAAAGTTACCCAGTGTACTACTCATCCAAGATTAGTAATTTTTTTGTGACTCCTCTTCCTATTATGTTCACTTCTTTCTTCAGGAATATACAAATGTCATAAGACCAGCATTGTTCGAGTAGGTGGAAGGAGCAATAGTGAAGTCTTGAAGCAATTCACACTAAGAGAACTGCGAAACAAACGAGAATTCCGACGGAATCTCCCTGTACATCTCCGGAGGGCCTACATGAGTGTATGTTTCAAATTAAGAAAACTTCCAGTGTAAAAGCTCTTTGGAAAATTAAGTGCTGAAAGTAACTTGTACTTTGTATTTCTCTTAACTGTCTTCCACAAGTGTGTTACATCAGAATTTGGTTTTAAATGAGTCTAGTTTCTAAACTTGTGCAAGTGGGAAAAGCCTGAATGTGACTTAAGTGCATGTATTTCTGTCAATTGCTGTTTTCTGTGGGCTCAAATGCTTATTTCCACATCGAAGTTCAAAAGTCATGCTCTGTGCCTGTAATTTCTTTGCTGGAAGGAAGTCTCCACAAACAATGACCCCCAACAATCTGGCAGCTTTCTGGAACATAAGAATTAGAGCTGCCTTTGTTGCTCAAGTGTTCATTGACTTACTCAGGGTCTTAGAAAGCTTATGTCAGGAAAAAAAAAATTAAACCAAGGTCTTTCCAGCTCTCTATCCATTATGCTTTATTGTCTCCCCCTGATTTTCTTACTGAATTGAATTGCCTCATTTATTATTGTTTTGGGGACCTGGGAAAAGGGAAGGGTAGTTTCTATTTTCAAAGCACATTTCATTTCTTGAGCAGATCATGACAGAAATGAAACAATCAGAGCAAGAAATCCACAAAGGAGCCCATCATTTGGAGTGTACCACTAAAGGAGTTGTACATGAACGACATCTGCAGAAATACATTGCCCCCCAACATTGGAACAGTTTAATGAATGGACCGGTAAGCCGCCAAAATCATTCCAAATTGGTATAAATATTTAGCTTGCTTCATCCCCTCATAATTCTAGAATATGGATCTACCAAGCCAGAAAGGTGAGCTTTTGTTGCTGCTTATTTAAGGATAGAGAGAAGGCAATATTTGAAATCCTTAATGGAGACTACAACCCATTTCCTCTAGTCATCAGGATCAATATTGCTCATTACTGCTGTCTCCCTTTATCAGGATGTTGAATGGCTTTATTCAAGGAAGGGTTGGAAGCAATCAATGATCCTGGAGTGGTTGGGCCTGGGTTTTACTGCCTTTACCCAAAGTGTGTCTTCACCCCCCATTGAAGAGCCTGAGAATGCAGGTAAGAGACTAATACTAACATAATTTCCAATGAAATATGGAGTAAGAACCAGTAATTGATCAATGTACAATCAAGTCTTTCTAGGCTTTATATTAATACCCATCTGCATTTCATAATTTGAAGACTTCCTTTTCTTTCTCATTCCCTAAAGTCTATTGTCTTTCTTTATCAGAAATGGCTTTCTCTCACTTCACCACCACCACTTAATTCACCATTTCTTCTTTAGCTCGGCAAGAAGGGGGAGGTGAAGAGGAAGAAGGTGAGGAGGAAGAAGCACTAATTGAGATCTCAGAAGAGGCTGACCTGATCCAAGCAGATCGTGTGATTGAGGAAGAAGAGGTTGTTAGACCTCGACAGAGGAAAAAAGTAGATAATGGAGCTGTTCAAGAACTGGCTAAAATCCTGTTGGCTATGAGATTAGACAACTGTGGCCAAGTAGCACCTGAGCAGGAACAGGCAACGGGAGAATGGGAGGTAAGTTTCTTATGTAGTATCTAGGTCTTCTCAAGAGTAGAACTAAGCAAAGGATTCTGTTGCATATTATATTTACTATGAAGAAAATCTAAAACATTTCTTCAATTTGTTTTTAAAGTGGTGGAAGGGAAGTTGAGAAGTGGGTTGGCTGTATTTACTTTGTAAATAATGTGTAGAAAAGGGGAACAAGAAGATACTGTGCTGTTATTGAAATATATTGAGGCCTGTGATTCTGAAAAACCACTAAATCAGTGGTTGTTGGTGCTTTTGCACATAGGTTCAACGCAGTCATAAAAAGAAGATGAAGAAGAAAGTGAAGGTAGAGCTCCGAAAGTTGAATGCAATGACTGAAACTGAAGCTAAGGAAATAGAGGATGTATGGCAACTGGACCTGAATAAACGATGGCAGCTCTATAGGTATTTTCTTCACTCTACTCCATCAAGACCAGAGATTTGTTTTTTCCATTTCCCCAGTTCTCAAATGGGATGTTTTTCCAGTATATTTTTTCTTCTCCCTCACTCAAATCTCCTCAATTATAATTATGATCTTTTCATTATCTTAGACTCCTATAGTAAATCCCAGATACCTATTGCATTAAATTAAGATTCTTGATTGTGGGCTTTAAAACTAACCTCATTTAATTTTTACTGACTTTCTACTACTCTTTTACCCACAATATCACCTTGTCAGTTTACGTTCTGGGCATTCAGCAAATATGCTTACTTCATATACCCTATTCTTTGACAGTTCCATCTCTTCATATGTATGTTTATTAACTTGTTGTTGGAAGTGTTTGTTTGACCCTTCTTCCCATTCAATTAAGCTTCTCCTGATCCTAGAATTTCCTAGTGTCATAAAGATATACAGCCAAGTAGATACCTCACAAATATGTTGGCTGAAGCAGGGCTGCAATTTCTGCTTCAGGAACATTTTATGAGCAAATTGCTTACTTTCATCCACTTTCCCTAGAATGTGGTTACAGATGTACCAAGGAGATATTCGCAGAAAAATCCTGAACCATGAACGACTGTACCAGGCCTCAGCAGAAAGAATGGTAGAACTGAAGCTGCAAGAGGATCTCTGCATCCTCAAAGATGCCCAAATTGTAGGCATGACCACCACAGGTAACTAAATATAGAGAAAACCAGCAGCTTATATCTACACTATCTCTAGAACACAGTTATTACCAAATTAGGAGCACAGAAACAAATTCATCTCTAAAATGCCTTGTGACATAAAAGGGTTAATATGTAGGAAACTCTCAAAAAATGTGAGTTATTCTCTCTATTATTTGAGGTTCTGATAGGTTTTAAAAGTCCAGATTTAGTCCTAACTTCTAAATTAAGGTGTGTATTGTTGTTCAATTATGTCTGACTCTTCATGACCCCATTTGGTATTTTCTTGGCAAAGGTACTATAGTGGTTTGCCACTTCCTTCTCCAGCTCATTTTACAGATGAAGAAACTGAAACAACTAGGTTAAGTGTCTTGCCTAGGGTCACCTAGCTAGGAAGTATATGAGCTTATATTTGAACTCAGAAATATGAGTCTTCCCCCAGGCCTTGGAACTTCATCCACTATACCACTTAGTGTGGTTTATCAGCAGGCACAAAGGCTGATTCCCCTAACGTAATCAGAGTTTTCATGTTGCACAAAGTAGTTTCTTTTTTCTCCCTATACTTGAGGTGCTGCCAAGTACCGCCAGATACTACAAAAGGTAGAACCTCGAATTGTCATAGTAGAAGAAGCAGCAGAGGTACTAGAGGCCCATACCATTGCCACACTGAGCAAAGCTTGCCAGCACCTCATCCTCATTGGGGATCACCAGCAGGTAATTCAGAACTACTTTTATACAGCCAATAAGAACTTCTGCCTGAATATTCCTGCATTCCATTAGTAATGTGCTTCACTTTACTTTGAAATTTCCTTGTTAATCTCTAGTTTTCCTAAATTTTTTTATTATCATCATTAAGAGTCTAATCTGAAAAGTGCTGTTATGGGACTTACTATAATCATAAATCAGATTTTGCCCTTCCCTTTTTAGTTAACTACCAATTTATATGAATTTTTTTCTGTAGAGTATATCAATTTGGATATGCTTTGAACCAAATACTGACGTGTTACATGTTTTTCTCCACTGCCCATAGTTGCGTCCTAGTGCCAATGTATATGACCTGGCAAAGAACTTCAATCTAGAGGTCTCACTTTTTGAGCGGCTAGTAAATGTCAACCTTCCCTTTGTCCGTCTGAATTACCAGGTAAGAAACAACAGGCTTTGGCTAAGAATTTTATATATTTCTTTTTTTTAATTTCTCATTTACTAGCTGAAAAGTGTTAAGATCTGGCCATCAACACAATATTTCATGTGAATTCTTACTGATACGATTCTCAAATCAGTTTTATTTCTCTTAGAACACTCGACTAGGCATAGCTGATTTGACTAGTTGGGAGTCAGGAGTTCTTATAGAACAGCATGCTTTCTCCCAGATTTTTCCAAAAGCAAGTTAGAATTATGTATTGTAGTCTTTGGAACATCTGCCCACTTTTTAGGATTAGTGTCATGTTTCAAATAACATAGATGTATATTTTTTTTTTTTCAGCACCGCATGCGCCCTGAAATTGCACGGCTTCTAACACCCCACATTTACCAAGATCTGGAGAATCATCCTTCTGTCCTCAAGTATGAAAAAATTAAGGTGAGTTTATTCAAACATTCAAACTAGAATTATTACTAACAGTTAGGGGATTGTATAATGGGAGAAAACCAACTCTTGAGAGATATAGTTCCTTCCAGCTTAATTCTAAGTATATTCAGTAGAAAGCATACTTAGCCTTTATTAGCCTAGTTGATCTATATCTTAATTAGACATAATTATGAGAAGATTGCAATCAATGCAAAAAGTAGAGTAAAAGTGGAGTCGAAGAACTTTTTTAAAAAGTCTCTTCCTAGAAATGAGTAGACAATTCATGTCAAAAAAAAAAGTCACATCAGAAATGATTAGTGCCCAGTTGTTTGTGCCAACTAGGCTCTCCAAAAGGAATAAGGTTCTGTACAGCATGGCTCTACCTCTAACAGGATTTTCTTTTTATTTTCACAGGGGGTCTCTTCTAACCTCTTTTTCGTAGAGCATGACTTTCCTGAACAAGAGATCTTAGAAGGGAAGAGCCACCAAAATCAGCATGAGGCTCGCTTTGTGGTAGAACTGTGCAAGTACTTCCTATGTCAGGAATATCTGCCATCTCAGATCACTATCCTTACAACCTACACTGGACAGCTCTTCTGCCTCCGCAAACTCATGCCAGCCAAGACATTTGCAGGTGTGAAAGTCCATGTTGTGGATAAATACCAAGGGGAAGAGAATGACATCATTCTGCTCTCTCTTGTGCGGAGCAACAAAGAAGAGAAAGTTGGGTTCCTCAAGATCAAAAATCGAATCTGTGTAGCTCTGTCCAGAGCCAAAAAGGGAATGTACTGCATTGGCAATATGGGGATGCTAGCCAAAGTTCCCCTGTGGAGCAAGATCCTTCACACTCTGCGAGAAAATGGTCAGATTGGCAATGCATTAATGTTATGCTGTCAGAACCACCCTGATACACACACATTGGTATCCAAAGCCACTGACTTTCACCAGGTGCCAGAAGGAGGTTGCAGTCTCCCCTGTGAATTTCGCCTGAGTTGTGGACATGTCTGTACCAGAGCCTGCCATCCCTATGATTCTAATCACAAAGAGTTCCAATGTATGAAGCCCTGTCAGAAGATCCTCTGTGATGATGGACACCGGTGTCCATCAGTTTGCTTCCAGCCTTGTGGTCTTTGCCAAGTGAAGGTCCCTAAAACAATTTTGCGTTGTGGACACCAGCAAATGGTTCCATGTTCCATGCCAGAGTCAGAATTCTGCTGCCAGGAACCTTGTCCCAAGTTCCTGGAATGTGGGCACAAATGCAGCCACTCCTGTGGGGAAGAATGTGTTCGTCTTTGTTCTGAGATGGTCACTGTCAATCTCAAGTGTGGACATAACCAGCAGGTGAAATGTGGCAACGTGGAAGATCTTCAATATGGCTTAACTGTCAAGTGTACCACCAAGTGTAGCACAATCTTAGACTGTGGGCACCTTTGCCCAGGCTCTTGCCACGACTGCTACGAAGGACGATTTCACGAACGTTGCCAGCGTCCCTGCAAGCTTTTACTCATCTGCTCACATAAATGCCAGGAGCCTTGCATTGGTGAGTGTCCACCTTGTCAAAGGATCTGCCAGAATCGCTGTGTTCACAGCCAGTGTAAAAAGAAGTGTGGCGAGCTGTGCAGCCCATGTGTGGAACCTTGTACTTGGCACTGCCAGCACTACCAGTGCACCAAACTTTGCTATGAGCCATGCGATCGGCCTCCATGCTATGTGCCTTGTACCAAATTGTTGGCTTGTAACCATCCCTGCATTGGCCTGTGTGGGGAACCGTGCCCTAAGAAGTGCCGCGTGTGTCATCAAGATGAAGTTACACAGATCTTTTTTGGTTTTGAGGATGAACCAGATGCCCGCTTTGTACAACTGGAGGATTGTAACCATATCTTTGAGGTGCAAGCTCTTGACCGCTACATGTATGAACAAAGAGATGAAGAAGTGGCCATCAAGTTGAAAGTCTGTCCTATGTGTCAGGTTCCCATCCGCAAGAACCTTAGGTATGGTACTAGCATAAAAAGGCGTCTGGAAGAGATCGAGAGAATTAAGGAGAAGATACAAGGCTCAGCTGGTGAAATTACTACCAGGCAGGAAGAACTACAGGTCCTTCTAGAAACAAAGACCACTATCCAAAGGTTACTCCCTGAGGATTTTCTGATGCTAAAAGAAAAGCTCTCTCAGTCTGATCTGTCTGTGAAAGCCTTGGGTCTAGCTGAAAATCAGATCAGCTTCTATGAGCGCTTGGCCAGTATACGAGAATCACTGAGCAAGATAGAAGTCAGTGAGAGGGCTGGGGTAAGGATTCGGCTGGAACAAGTCCATAAATGGCTAGCAAAGGAGCGTTTGAGTTTTACCAGCCAGGAACTGGAAGACCTCCAAAGTGAAGTACAGAGGATAACATACTTGGTTAACCTCCTGGTCCGCTGCAAGATGGCAGGAGGAAAGATGAGCAGTTCAGTAGTAGAAGAGGTAGCTACCCTTCGAGAGATCCTAGAAGGCACTTTTAAATTCAGTAAAAGCAATGAGGAACTGGTGGTAAACAAAATGAAAGCTCTGGATGCTGTCCTTCCTTGCTGTGGCTTGGGCATCTCAGACCAAGAGCGGGTACAAATAGTAAATGCTTTGGGCTATCCCCGAGGTCACTGGTTCAAATGCCCCAATGGCCACATCTATGTGATTGGCAATTGTGGGGGAGCAATGCAGAGGCGTAAATGTCCTGATTGTGATGCAGTAATTGGTGGTGAAAACCATACTTTGGAAAGTAACAACCAACTGGCTTCAGAGATGGATGGTGCCCAACATGCAGCTTGGTCTGAAACAGCCAACAACCTGTTGAACTTTGAGGATATCCGCAGGTTGATCTAGGAAGAGGATTTCCTATTACCTTTTCTTTCCTTCTCCTTCAGCCATAGCCAGGCTGGGCTTGGCTCCCTGAAGAAGAGACTGCTATTTCTGACTTCCCTGAAATCTTGGCACTCTACTGATCCATTTAGGACTTTTCCAGTGTTTGTTCCTAGAGTTAGTCCTGCGCTTAAGTCAGCACTTTACCTCTAATCGAGAATAAAATTAATAGACAAGATTTTCCCCTTTCTTTCTCTTATAAGGTCAACCTCCCTGGTGCATGTTTTGGGCTTAAGTTGCTAAGTGATAATCTCCTGGCCCTCTCTTCCTGCCTGTCTTAGCTAAATGCTCTCTCTTTGTACAGTGCTTACTATGGCACTAGGCACATGGTAGGAGCTTAATACTTAATGACTGCATTTCAGGCCGCAGTAATGCAACTCAATTTTGTCCCAAAGGAGTTATATAGAAGACACTTGTCCCTGGAAGTTCCAACAGAAGCATTCTTATATTCCTCTGGGGCTATCTTTACCCCAAAAGGCAAAGAAGAGAATTCAGAAAATTCAAAGTTTATGACCGGGTTTTACACCTAACTTGGGCCTTGCACATGTCCACGTTGACCAAGGAGTAACAATAGTAACACTTCCATTGGCTTAAATTTCAAGAAGACAAGAAGCTTTTTTATTGAGTTTTAAAAGATTTGGAAGCAAGGCTGCCTCCTAGGGCATGCCTTATTCATGCCTGAGGAATAAAATTGACATTCAGTAACCAGCAGCATCTACTTATCAAAGTGTAACCCTTTCATCTATCCTTCCTATATCATGGCTTGTGCCTGGGTGGAGCTTTTAGCATGCCTCCGATGTCTGCAGGCCCATAACCTGGTGTACTGATCCAGGCCATACTCAGGCCATCTGTCCTGCTTAGGTGTTGCCTCTACGGCATTTGTTCCATAAAAGACATATAGATTTCTCAGGTCCTTTCTACTGTTTGCAAGCAAAATTCCCCTACCTTATGTATGCGTTCCCTTTTTGTCTTTACTATGCACTTTAGAATATGATGCCAATTAATAAAGCAAATTATTGACAAAAATAAATAGTCCATATTTCTTTCTCATAATTGCTGTCACTATGCTCTATTGGCACATTTGCTTTTTCAATGAAGTTGTAACCAGGACATTGCTTTTATGGGATAAGTCAAAAGATTTCCTGCTGTTCTGTTTCCCTTTATAAAACATCTTTCTTGGGCAGGAATGGTATTCTCAATCCCTAACTCCTCCTCTTAGGAGAATTATGGTACAAATTACCCCCAGTTTTTTTTTTTTTTTTAATGCAATTACTGTTTGAGTTGAGCTGATGTCCTAGCCAGGGAGTGTTAAGAATGTTTTTGTCTGGCATGGAAAGGATATATTACAACAAGACTTTAGGGTAATCATGCTCAAAGAAAGATCAGTTATTTAAAAATAAATGCAAACTACTGACACTTTTAATAGAGCTTTTTAAGAGGATTTTTATAATCAAAGAGAACAATGTAATTACATTTTCCTAGACAAAGGATTAAAAGTAAAGTAGTATTTCTTCAGGTAACTATTGCTACTTCCTCCTCTTGTACCTGTGAAAAGAAATCAACAGAATTATAGTCATATATTACTTACTGAAAGAGGGACCAGGATCTTAATCACCAAGATGACAGCTTTTACCTGGATTTAGATTTAAAGTTTCCTCCTTTCCTTGAGTGGAGTAATCCCATCTGTTTCCTTTCTTCAAAGGTGGGGCTGTGATCAACATAGCAGTCAAGCAGGAAGTTAACTACTGGACAATTTTCTTTCCCCCACAATTGTTCCCAATAGCCTCCTTCCTCTCCCCCCCCCCCCCAAAAAAAAAATCTTCATGCTCTGATGCAAGAGAGAGAGAACATGTCTTTTGGAGAAAACTCCATACAGGGTAAGCTTCTCTCCTCAGCTTGTCTTTGTAATACATTTACAGGAAAAACTATTTCTCATTTCTAGATAATCAAAGAGGAGACATGAAGTCTAGAGATTAGTCTTGAAGTTCTAAGTTTTTATCTACTTTTGCAAATTATGTCAAATGCCAACTTGCAGACTCTCAAAAAACATGAGCACAATAGTAAATAATGTTAAATTTAGGGTTCTGTATGACTCCTGAACTTTGGCAGCTGTCATTCTATTTTACATTTTCATTAAATACATCATTTTAACTAATGTAGAATATACATATAGATAATGTAAATAATTTTATAGATGATTTAAAATCCTACCCAGCTCGATACTGTTTCAAAGCCTTCTTGCTAGTGTTGGTAAGTTCCTCATCAAACACAGATTTCTTCACCTTCTTTTGCTTCCTGCCTATAAAGGGAAAGATTAAGTTAATACTTTGTACCCAGTACCTTGAGACAAATTTCAATGTATTCTTCATTAAGTTCCCAGGTGTTCTTAGCCCAAATTTATGTAGTGGTATTCTAGTTGGGCATAAGACAATGTTCCTGCCTGATTTATCAAGGATCAAAGGAAGAATGACTTCTATTCCAAAAAATAAATGGCCACTGTAACCTGATCATTTACCCTTTTCACAGGCTGTAGTAATAGACCCAACACTGAAATTACACAATGTTTCCCTACCTGGGGCTGAGGCTGGCTCCTCCTCAGGCATGGCTCGTGCTCTCTTGGCCCTTCGATTCCTCTTAGCCAACCGTTCAGCAAACATCTGTGACTTCAGAATCTCAAATTGAGACCTTTCTTCTGGCTGTTGAGAAGGGTGAAATATGAATAAGGTTCTGGATACCAGTAACCCACCACACTCTCCACACTTCAGACATTCAGACTCCAACTCACTGTCATTTCCCCCTTTTTCTTGGAGTCCTTTATAAACTTCTTTCTCTTTTTCTTCCCCCTCAAAGCCAAGTCAAATTCTTGTAGGGCCTTTGCAACTAAGGAAAGAAAGAAAGAGGACACAAAATTCAAGAACTGTTTTCTAAGCAATGAAATTTCTATATTAAAGTGAGTCAACAATCACAAAGTAAAAAGCTCTGCTTTAAAGAAAGTCCCTGATTATAGATTTTTATTCTCTCTTATTGAGAGAGTGATTATGACTCTTAAAATATATCAGGAGAGCCTGACATGACTCACTTTTTTCCTTCTTCCTCTCCTCTTTGTTCTGAAACCAGGTCCGTTCTGGTTCTTCATTCCCTTTTTCTAGGAGTCGTTTTGCTGTATTTATCTGTGAGAAAGTCAAGCGTGTCTTTCAAGATTGGTGAACTGGTCACAGATAAGGAAATCTGTTTTAGCGCATGCATTATTCTACAAAATACCATCAATGAAGAGAGTCTGAAACCTAAGATGGTTTCTGATCCCATTCAGATATCAAAATTCCTACAGAAGACGAAAATTGAACCAAAAAATTAGGTTCCCTAGCAAAATAAAAGAGCCATTTCCTACTGCTGTTTACCTGAGCTTCTGAGTGCTGCATTTCCTTCTCCTCAGCCTCCAGTCTAAGGACTGCATATACATCTTTTTCCATTTTCTCAATCTTGTCTCGGAATTTTAGGATTACATCTAAGGAGAGTAAGAAAAACTAAAATTGCACACAGTCATATGTTTTATGTGTGTGTATGTATGTATGTGTGTGTGTGTGTGTGTGTGTGTATGTGTGTGTGTATAGTTGTAAAAGCAACAAACAAATCAAGAGATGAAGAGGCTAGAGGTGACCAATCATGATGCTCAGAAATGGCATAAAAGAAATCATTAAGGATATAACTAGAAAAAAAAAAAAGAGCTAGGTCATTCATATAGTAAGAGTAAGGGACAGATGGATAAGCAGGTATTTATAACATTCTAAAAAAACCAAAAGAACCTCTTATGGAAGACAAAGATTTGTACAGGATGAGAAGGCATAGATAGTCTATGATCTATGTCAGTGAAGCATTATACATAATAATAAACTCACAGATCCATACAGATAAACTTAAATGAAGAAGAAAAGACTAAAAAGGATTTAAGAAAAATCCAAACACTTTTTTTGCACCTACAGTCAAATTTCTCAGCTAGGAGAGAGGAAGAACTCCTGATGAAAAGATTTCCAGGGCACTTACCTTGAGGAAGGATCCTGGCCTTCACAGGCGCTTTAGCTGATTTCACTATCTCTTTTAACATTTTACGCTCCTCCTCTCCCACCAGGGACACAGAGCGTCCAGCCCTGCCAGCACGTGCTGTTCGGCCTACACGGTGCACATAATGCTTGATGGTGTTAGGCATTGTAAAGTTGATGACCTGGAAGGAAGAAATTTAGTATAATAGAGGCAAAATCAGTCTAAGGGGGACTGAGAAACAAGAAAAAAAAACATTTCCCAAACTAGGCACAAACGTTCATTCAGGAATGTGGGGAAAAGATTAGTTGTCTTACTGTTTTGACACCTTCGATGTCTAGTCCTCGGGCTGCCACATCTGTGGCCACCAAGATGTCAATCTGTTCATCCTTGAAGCGCCTTGAAATGAAGAACAGAAAGGATCAAAGTGGCCCAACAAATGTTGAAACAGGGAGCACTGACTAGTGGAGAGCACAGTTAGAACATCTTAATTTTTGTTTCTACTTCTGATACTAAGACTTTACATCTTAATGAGAAAGTCTGCATTTCCCCATATGACTTAGGGAGGCTTAAATGAATTTTGTGAAGTTCCTGGGTTCATTTCCAAGACACTCCATATCTTTACCTTAGAGCTTCCAGACGCTGTGTCTGAGAGAGATTCCCATGCAACTCTCCCACCTGCAGCCCCATAAGCCCTAGAAGAATGTGCATACGATGAGCCTGTTTCTTGGTCTGGGTGAAGAGCATCACATGGTCTGTAAAAGTTCGTGTCAAAAGAGCTGAAGGGAAGAGAAAAGTCATGAGCAGAAGACGGTCATCACTATCATCCACCTGCCCAAACCCAAAAAAGCAGGAGGAAAACCTCCTCCACATCTTTCACTTTGGTTCCTCAAGTCTCACCTGACACAATGGCTTCCCGGTCTCCTTCTCGATTAGGTCGGATTCGAATGAATTCCTGCCTAAGGAATGGAGCTACATCTGTGTTGCTATTCACAAAGATCCGGACAGGATTCTTTAGTGAGACTGAGGCCAGATCTTTCACCTGCCAGACATGAAAACAACTCTAGCTCATTTACAAAACAAAGCAGGATCCCCTCAAGACAACCGTTCAGCATGCCAAGCTGCATTTACAAACGTTAGATGAAAGGGAGAGGCTCACCTCATCGGTCATAGTGGCCGAGAAGAGCATGGTCTGGCGGTGGTGCGAGCACAGCTGGATGATTTCCTTCATCTGTTCCTCAAAATATTCATCAAGCATCCTGGGAAAAGAAGACCAGCATGAGACACTCTCCTTCAAACAAAGAGCAAGAGGCCCAAGACATCAGAGGAAAGCTGGGGCAGAGGAAGACCCAAATACAAGATCTCAAATGCGAATATTAACATTCAGACAAGATACAAATAGCAACCACACGATAACTGACTGCTTTCTAACAAGAGGGTTATGACAGGGTATCCTGACATAGTGGCTTTCTTTAGTTTCCTTTACCAGTATTTGGCTAGGGTGGTAAAAAAAACAGTAGCAAGTACAGAGGACAAGACAAAGGATATCATTTAAGAAATATGATTTGTTAGGTTCAAAGGACAAAACAGCCAATAACTTTAATAATATAGTGTTTGACAAACCCAAAGACACCAGTTTCTGGGATAAGAATGCACTATTTGACAAAAATTGCTGGGAAAATTGGAAATCAGTATGGCAGAAACTAGGCATTGACCCACACTTAACACTGTACACCAAGATAAGGTCAAAATGGGTTCATGACCTAGGCATAAAGAATGAAATTATAAATAAATTGGAAGAGCATAGGATAGTTTACCTCGCAGACCTGCGGAAGAGGGAGGACTTTATGACCAAAGAAGAACCAGAGATCACTATTGACCACAACATAGAAAATTTTGATTATATCAAATTGAAAAGTTTTTGTACAAACAAAACAAATGCAAACAAGATTAGAAGGGAAACAATAAACTGGGAAAACATTTTTACAATCAAAGGTTCTGATAAAGGCCTCATTTCCAAAATATATAGAGAATTGACTCTAATCTATAAGAAATCAAACCATTCTCCAATTGATAAATGGTCAAAGAATATGAACAGACAACTCTCAGACGAAGAAATTGAAAATATGCTCCAAATCATTATTAATCAGAGAAATGCAAATTAAGACAACTCTGAGATACCACTACACACCTGTCAGATTGGCTAGAATGACAGGGAAAGATAATGGGGAATGTTGGAGGGGATGTGGGAAAACAGGGACACTGATACATTGTTGGTGGAATTGTGAACACATCCAGCCATTCTGGAGAGCAATTTGGAACTATGCTCAAAAAGTTATCAAACTGTGCATACCCTTTGATCCAGCAGTGTTTCTACTGGGCTTATACCCCAAAGAGATACTAAAGAAAGGAAAGGGACCTGTATGTGCCAAAATGTTTGTGGCAGCCTTGTTTGTAGTGACTAGAAGCTGGAAAATGAAAGGATGTCCGTCAATTGGAGAATGGTTGAGTAAATTGTGGTATATGAACGTTATGGAATATTATTGTTCTGTAAGGAATGACCAGCAGGATGAATACAGAGAGGACTGGCGAGACTTACATGAACTGATACTGAGTGAAATGAGCAGAACCAGGAGATCATTATATACTTCAACAACAATATTGTTTGAGGATGTATTCTGATGGAAGTGGATCTCTTCGATAAAGAGAGCCTTAATTGATCAAAGATGGACAGAAACAGCTACACTCAGAGAAAGAACACTGGGAAATGAAGATAAACTTCTTGCATTTTTGTTTTTCTTCCCGGGTTATTTATACCTTCTGAATTCAATTCTCCCTGTGCAACAAGAAAACTGTTTGGTTCTGCACACATATATTGTATCTAGGATATACTGTAACCCATTCAATATGTAAAGGACTGCTTGCCATCTGGGGGAAGGGGTGGAGGGAGGGAGGGGAAAAATTGGAACAGAATAATGCAAGGGATAATGCTGTAAAAAATTACCCTGGCATGCGTTCTATCAATAAAAAGTTATTAAAATATATATATATATATATATATGATTTGGGGACAGCTAGGTGGTACAATGGATAGAATACCAGCCCTGAAGTCAGGAGGACCTGAGTGCAAATCTGATCGCAGCCACTTAACACTTCCTAGCCATGTGACCCTTGGGCAAGTTACTTAACCCCAACTGCCTCCGCAAAAATTTTTTAAAAAGTTATCTGGAAGGCAATCTGGAAGTAAAGTTGCAAAAGCATACACAATCAATGCCCACAATTGGATAATACAAAAGAATAATACAAAGAAGGATGATAATAATTATAAAAAAGCAATCTTTTCTGTATAAAAATAATCCTTGCTCTGCTATTTTTAATAGCAAGAGACTGGAAACAATATCAGTTTCTAGGCATTGTAAAAAAAAGCCAAACTATGGCATATTAACATAATGGAATATTACATTATATTACAAAAATTCAACAGAATATAAGAAGACTTACACAAAGTGGCACAAAGCGGGAAAGAGAAAAGCAGAGCCAGAAGCAACAAGTCTGTTGGTCTGGGGAGGGGTTTTTTTCGTCAGACCTGAGACTTCACTGATATAAGGAATTGCTGGTACCTCATAAAGGTACTAACAGCAAAAAGTCAGTCTAATATGCACAGGAAGTCAAACAAAAAAGAAATTTTGACACAAATATATACACAGGTACTATTACATTAATAATATATGTATCTGTATTGGACTACCTGCAAGCTAGGGGAGGGGGTGGGGGGAAAGAAGGGAAAAGTTGGAACAGAAGGTTTTGCAAGAGTCAGTGGTGAAAAACTACCATGCATATGTTTTGTCAATAAAAAGCTATAATAATAAAATAATAATAATAATATATCTATCTCCTGCTGTTGATAATTCAAGGTTCAGACACATCTACAATCATTATACCCTCTTATTTTTATTGGGTTTCAAGTTTGTATATTTTTCTTTTTTTAAAAAACCCTAGTTCATTTTTAAAAATATCTATGCTAGTTAACGGAAATGAAAATGTTACAATATTTTATTAAAAGTGGGCACCATATCCTGGAAAATAGGGATAATATGAGCTATGGTTGTTGATGGAGGTTCTTGGATCCCAGTCACCAGAACCCCATACTTTCTACTTACCTGTCAGCTTCATCCAAGATGAGTACTTCAATACTACTCAAATGGAAGGAAGGACAGTTGTGGAGATGGTCAATGAGTCTGCCTGGTGTGGCAATGAGGATATCTGGTCCAGCCCGAAGAGCTGCCTCCTGAGATTTCACATCCAAGCCACCTAAGGAAGAAGAGCCCAATGAAGTCATGACTCTTTAGAATAAACAATATTTTAAAAGCAAAGCAGCTAAGACATTAAATGAGATGCTAGATTAATCAATGTCAGAAGACTTGCTCTCTCATCCTTCATCCATCCCAGTTATCAACTACAATATAATTGATACAAACAACTTATATAGTTGTATATATAGTTATATGTAAATATAACTATAATATATAGTTGTATAAACAACTAAAGTAACACCATCTAGAATAATTAATAAAGTTGGCAACCTTGATAGGATTTGGGTTCTGGAAGTTTAAGAAGTCCAAACCTTGGAAAATGATGCCAAAAGCATTCTTTCCTTAATGGTAGTAGCAAAAGAATAAGAATAAGAGGAAAAAGAAGCTCTTTGGAAGAGAAAGAATGACTTTTTTTTTTTGGACTTATATTAAACACTGGACCACATAGCGGTGGATCTTTCATTAACAAATTCTAGAAATAATCTAGAATGTCATTTTAATATGTTTTTAGATTTTAACAGGCAACTTACCCACTGCAAGGCAAGTGGTAACAGTACTGAACTGGGCCAACTGCTTGGTGACAGAGTGTACTTGAATGCCTAATTCTCGAGTGGGAACTAGCACAAGTACACGAGTTATGGGAGCTTGTCGAGGTTTATAGATAAGACGCTCCAAGACAGGAAGGGCAAAAGCAGCTGTTTTACCTGAAAAGAAAGATGATGATGATGGAAAGTAAATAGAAGGTTGAAGAGTGGTATAAACTTACTTAGAGTGTATGTTGGTCTGCATCTGATAATAGGAATGTTTCTTGATAAGGGCAAAGCGTATCAAGTCTTGACATTTCACAATAATAAGAAAAGCAAAGATCTAGATAATACAAAATAACCTAAGAAAATTAATACTTGATCCCCAAATGCAGTTAAAAACCTACTTTCTTTCTGATATATACCCCTTATATTATGGATTCAATGGCCTTCCCAGTTTAGTGCTATTAACCAACTGGCTGGTTGCAATTAAGGGAAAGATTAAAGAGGATAATGAATGAAGTACTACTAATCAAGAACTACAGCATATAAAACTATATAGATTCAAATAAAGCTAGCCCTTGACTCGAAAACTTGATTTGTATGAAAATCTGAATATAACATAATATTGTTATAACAGTAATAATAATTAAAATAGACTGACATTTACATAGTACTTTATAGTTTGTCAATTTACCTACATTATTTCAACTAATCTTCACAACAATCCTATTGAAAATATACTATTACTATCCCCATTTTTAAAATAAGGACATTTAGAGGCAGTTATATTTAAAATAAAACAGCTATATTTGAACAAAAGTAAATGTTTTTAATTTTTTATAAAAATTTTTTGGGGGGTAGTCCTTTCAAAGAGTTGTAACTAGAGATGTGGCTCACATTCAGATGAATATTTTCTCTCTATGTAAGTTTTATACTTAAAATCAATACTGATAGTAACACTAAAACAGCTAATTATAGCTACCAAATGACATGCATCAATCAAATGAGACTTCTAATTTTCTTACTAAGACATCACTCAATCTACATTTTTCTCAATCTCTTACCTGTCCCAGTGGCTGCACAAGCACAGATGTCCTTCCCTAATAGACCCACAGGAATGCAGGCCTTCTGGATAGGGGTAGGTTGCTTGAAACCCATAGCTGTGATAGCCTGAGGAGATACAACTAAGTTAGACAGGAAAATGAATATTCCTATAAACTACAAAAAACAAATACTTATACCCTACCCAAAGCCAACCTTTTTTAGTTATGCTTATAGCACTCAAAACAGCCTTATACCTTCAAGAGAGGTCGAGATAGATTCATGTCCTGGAATGTGAGGTTTTCGTCATACTGAGAAGCATCTTCAAAAAAACCTGTTTCCTACAGAGAAAAAACAGAAGCCAGAAATCAGTAATCAGTAATTTTCATAAGAGTGACAATATATAAGCCAGATAACCCCTTCATGATCAAAAAGTCTCCTAGGACTTGGACAGAGCATCAGGATTTCCCAAAGCCATAATCACCTTCTCTCCTTTCTTCTGTTTCTTCGTTTTCTTCACTTTCAGTGTATCTATAGAAGGAGCACAGTAATGATTATGTGGCATATCTCCTATTTACTGTTATTCCCTGCATACTAAGACCTGGAATAGAATTCAAGGACTTTTTACCCAAACTGAGTCTCAGTTTGTGTTTTCACACAAAGAAAGTATCTTATAAATAAATGCATAAATCAGCTGGAAAAGATTTAATAATAGGAGAAGGAAGATAGCCCCCAGAAAACCATTGGATGCAGAGCAAAAAGCAGAATCCAAAAGAAAACAGCTTAATACAACAAGAAGCATATAAGAGAGAAAGTCCATATGAAATAGGCTTTCTCTTTTCTATTTATTTTACAAGACTGCACAACATAACATTTACCTGCTTTGGTGAGAATTTGTTCATCAGCTGATGAATATTCTGATTCTGATTCTTCATCTTTTGTCTCTTCCTCATGTTCTTCGGACTCATCTTGGTTTTCCTTCTCAGAACCCGCATTTCCTTCCTTCTCATCGTCTGTTTTCCCAGATTTGGCTTCTTTTTCCTAAGGAAATCAAAACTTTATATTCACAAGAAAATCTAGAGTTGGATGAAAATAGATATCTAGGTCAACTGTATTATTAGTTATATATGGGTTCCAAATAATTAATAGTACATATTAGAAACACTCTTTGCCCCAACTTAACACAAAAAAAAACCCATACTAAATCATTAAAGGAAAATTGTGGGATTCTAGATAGAAAACAAAGTTGAGGGTTTAATTGTGAAAAAAATCAGTGCCCTTTTTCTCACCTCATTCTTCCGTTTTTTTCGAACTTTCTCAATCTTGTCATCTAGTGTTGTGGCTGCTCTCTACCAAAAAAAGAAAAGTGAAGTAAAACAGCGTGATATAGAATTGTGATTTACAGAAATACAATTATAAAACATTTGAGAAAAATAATGAAAGATATTTTAAAGAATACTTAATGCTCATTGTTGGGCAGCCTAAGTATTAAAAAAAAAAAAAAGGATGACATAGCATTTATTAAAACAAGATTTATATACATATTGTAATATGATAAGAATTATAGATGAAATGTCAATCAAACTATCAAGGAAGCATTTTATATAGCTAGGAAAAATAATAAAAGTTATTTGAAGAAATAAAAGTCTAGAATTTCAAAGGAAATGAGAAATAACTGAAATTATGAAAAACTGAATTCAGGAGCTTTATAGATAACAATAGGCCAGGGTGAGACATTTCGCTAACCAAGACAACTTAGTTCAGAAGAAGTCATTTATGACACTGGGGTGAGGAATTGGCTAGGAACACACCATGACATGGCAGCAACACAATCTGTGGGTGTTAAAGAAACAGCAGTAAAAGTTCGTATGTAAACATATTAACTTATAACAGAAAGGGGAGATAAGAGAGATAGGGAAAAAATCTGGAACACAAAGTCTTTACAAAAATGAACGTTGAAAACTATTTTTACGTGTATTTGAAAATAGAATACTACTGTAATTTTTAAAAAATAAAAAAATGTAGACAATTTAAAAATATTTGAGTCATCTGCCAAACAAAATCCAGGAACTATATGAACACAATTACAAAACACTTTTCACACAAATAAAGTCCTCTCTAAATAATTAGAAAAAATGACAATTCTACGTAACTTAAATTTACTTATTCAGTAACATGCCAATCAAACTGCTAAAAATTATTTTACAGAGCTAGAAAAAATAATAAAATTCATCTGAGGGGCAGCTAGATGGTGCAGTGCATGGAACACCATCCCTGGAAGTGAAAAAGACCTGAGTTCAAATCCAGCTTCAGACTCTTAACACTTACTAGCTGTGTGACCTTGGGCAAGGCACTTAATCCCAGCTGTCTTGCTCCTCCCCTTTTTCTCCCCTCCCCTTCCCTCCACAAAAAAAAAAAAAAGAAAAGAAAAAAAAAGAAACAGATCAGTAGAATAGATAAGTACACAAGACACAGCAGTCAATGATGATAGTAATTTACTGTTTGATAAATCCATAAACTATAGCTTCTCAAATAAAAATTCACTATTTGGCAAAAACTGCTGAGAAAACTGAAAAAAGTATAGCAAAAACTAGGCATTGACCAATATCTCATATTCTATACCAAGATAAGGTCAAAATGGATATACAATTTAGACATAAAGGGTAATACCATAAGCAAACTAGAAGAATGAGGATAATTCACCTGTCAGATCTATGGAGAAATGAAGAATCTATGACCAAACAGGAGATAGAGAACATCATGAAATGTGAAATAACTTTGATTACATTAAATTAGAAAGTTTTTACATAAAGTCAATGCAACCAAGATTAGAAGTAAATAGAAAGCTGAGAAACAATTTTTCCAGTGTTTTCTGATAAAGCCCTCATATCTAAAATATATAGAGAATTAAGTCAATTATAAGAATAAGTCATTTCCCTAATGACAAATGGTCAAGAATATGAACAGGCAACTTTCAGATGAAAAAAAGTAAAACCATTTATAATCATGAAAAAATTCTCTAAATCACTATTGATTTGAGGAATGCAAATTAAAACAAATCTAAGGTACCAATTACACCTCTCAAATTGGCTAATATAAAAGAAAAGGAAAATGACAAATATTGGAGAGGATACAGGAAAACTGGAACACTAATTATTGTTAGTTTAGTTGTAAACTGATCCAATCATTCTGAAAAGCAATTTGGAACTATGCCATAGGACTATAAAACTGCACAAAACTGGGTACTTTTCCACTATAATTTCTTATAATATAATGTTTATGTTCTTTTTAAGATCATGGGTTTCAAGTAATCCATTAATTCTTAAATTATCATTTCTTGATCTCCTTCGGGCCAGTTTTTTTCCCTCAATGAGGTATTTCACTTAAAAAAATTTTTTTTATTTAAAGTTTTGAGTTCCAAATTCTATCACCCCTCCTGAGATAAAAGGAGTTATAGGTTATACATATACAACCATGTAAAAGATTTCTTTATTAGTCATTTTGTGCACTTTGATGCAGCAATATCTCTATTAGTTCTATATCACAAAGAGATCATAAAAAATGGAAAAGAACCCACATGTACAAAATGTTTATAGCAAGTCTCTTTATGGTGGCAAAGAATTGGAAATTAAGTGGCTATCCGTCAGTTGGGCAATGCTGAACAAGCTGTGGTATATGAATGTAATGGAATATTATTGTCTATAAGAAATTTTGAACAGGGAGATTTCAGAAAAACTTGCAAAGATTTACATGAATTGATGCTGAGTATTTTCACTTTTTCACTTTCATTCTTTTTCTTTTATTCAAGTCTTCTTGTACAAAATGACTAGTACAGAAGTGTTTTACATAATTGTGTATGGAAGAGGGTATGGGATAGAACTTGAAACACAAAACTTTAAATAAAAATTTGTTGTTTTTTTTTGAATATTAAATCTCATTGGGGAAAAAAAAACTGACCTAAAGATCAAGGAGAGGTAATTTAAGAATTATTGGATTACTTGAAACTCACGACCTTAAAAAGAGCATACTTTATTTCTTTTTTTTTTTTTAATTTAAATTTTATTTTATTTAATAATAACTTTGTATTGACAGAATCCATGCCAGGATAATTTTTTTACAACATTATCCCTTGCACTAGCTTATGTTTCGTTTTTTCCCCTCCCTCCTTCCACACCCCCCCCCCAAGATGGCAAGCAGTCCTATATATGTTAAATATGTTGCAGTATATCCTAGATACAATACATATTTGCAGAACCGAACAGTTCTCCCGCTGCACAGGGAGAATTGGATTCAGAAGGTAAAAATAACTCGGGAAGAAAATCAAAAATGCAAATAGTTCACATTCATTTCCCAGTGTTCCTTCTTTGGGTGTAGCTGTTTCTGTCCATCATTTATCCATTGAAACTCAGTTAAGTCTCTTTGTCATAGAAATCCACTTCCATCAGAATACATCCTCATACAATATCGTTGTTGAAGTGTATAATGATCTCCTGGTTCTGCTCATCTCACTTAGCATCAGCCCATGTAGGTCTCTCCAAGCCTCTCTGTATTCATCCTGCTGGTCATTCCTTACAGAGCAATAATATTCCATAACATTCATATACCACAATTTACCCAGCCATTCTCCAATTGATGGGCATCCATTCATTTTCCAGTTTCTAGCCACTACAAATAGGGCTGCTACAAACATTTTGGCACATACAGGTCCCTTTCCCTTTTTTAGTATCTCTTTGGGGTATAAGCCCAATAGAAACACTGCTGGATCAAAGGGTATGCACAGTTTGATAACTTTTTGGGCATAATTCCAGATTGCTCTCCAGAATGGCTGGATTCATTCACAACTCCACCAACAATGCATCAGTGGCCCCGTTTTCCCGCATCCCCTCCAACATTCATTATTTTTTCCTGTCATCTTAGCCAATCTGACAGGTGTGTAGTGATATCTCAGAGTTGTCTTAATTTGCATTTCTCTGATCAATAGTGATTTGGAACACTCTTTCATGTGAGTGGTAATAGTTTCAATTTCTTCATCTGAAAATTGTCTGTTCATATCCTTTGACCATTTATCAATTGGAGAATGGCTTGATTTTTTATAAATTTGAGTCAGTTCTCTATATATTTTGGAAATGAGGCCTTTATCGGAACCTTTAATTGTAAAGATGTTTTCCCAGTTTGTTGCTTCCCTACTAATCTTGTTTGCATTCGTTCTGTTTGTACAAAGGCTTTTTAATTTGATATAATCAAAATTTTCTATTTTGTGATCGGTAATGGTCTCTAGTTCATCTTTGGTCACAAATTTCTTTCTCCTCCACAAGTCTGAGAGATAAACTATCCTATGTTCCTCTAATTTATTTATAATCTCGTTCTTTATGCCTAGGTCATGGACCCATTTTGATCTTATCTTGGTATATGGTGTTAAGTGTGGGTCCTTGCCTAATTTCTGCCATACTAATTTCCAGTTATCCCAGCAGTTTTTATCAAATAATGAATTCTTTTCCCAGAAGTTAGGGGCTTTGGGTTTGTCAAACACTAGATTGCTATAGTTGACTATTCTGTCTTGTGAACCTAACCTTTCCACTGATCCACTAATCTATTTCTTAGCCAATACCAAATGGTTTTGGTGACTGCTGCTTTATAATATAATTTTAGATCAGATACAGCTAGGCCACCTAGATTTGATTTTTTTTTCATCAATTCCCTTGAGATTCTCGACTTTTTATTGTTCCATATGAATTTTGTTGTTATTTTTTTCTAAATCATTAAAATATTTTCTTGGAAGTCTGATTGGTATAGCATTAATAAATAGATTAGTTTAGGGAGTATTGTCATCTTTATTATATTCGCTCGGCCTATCCAAGAGCACTTAATATTTTTCCAATTATTTAAGTCTGACTTTATTTGTGTGAAAACTTTTTTGTAATTTTGCTCAAATAATTCCTGACTTTCCTTTGGTAGGTAGATTCCCAAATATTTTATGCTATCAACAGTTATTTTGAATGGAATTTCTCTTTGTATCTCTTGCTCTTGGATTTTGTTGGTGGTGTATAAGAATGCTGAGGATTTATGGGGATTTATTTTGTATCCTGCTACTTGAGCATACTTTATTTCAAGAAAGTGTAAAGGAAAACTATCCAGAGGTATAGAACCAGAGGGAAAAACTGAAATTCCTTTTTTTTTTTTTTTTTTTTTTTGTGGGTGGAGGGGTGGCAATTGGGATTAAAAGACTTGCTCAGGGTCACACAGCTAATAAATGTTAAATGTCTATGGTCAAATTTGAACTCATGTCTTCCTGACTCCAGAGTTGGTTTTATCATTCTCTGTGTCTTTTTGTTGCTCACAGCACCTTCTAGCTGAAATTTAAAGAATTCACTGACTTCTCATTCCCCCACATTGAAAAGGCAAGCAAATTGAAATAGGTTATATATCGAATCCAACCATTCTGAAGAGCAATCTGGAACTATGCCCAAAAAGTTATCAAACTGTGCATATCCTTTGATCCAGCAATGTTTCTACTGGGCTTTACCCCAAAGAGACACTAAAGAAGGGAAAGGGACCTGTATGTGCCAAAATGTTTGTGGCAGCCCTGTTTGTAGTGGCTAGAAACTGGAAAATGAATGGATGCCCATCAATTGGAAAATGGTTGGGTAAATTGTGGTATATGAATGTTATGGAATATTATTGTTCTGTAAGAAATGACCAGCAGGATGAACACAGAGAGGCCTGGAGAGACTTACATGAACTGATGGTAAGTGAAATGAGCAGAACCAGGAGATCATTATATACCTCAACAACGATACTATATGAGGATATATTCTGATGGAAGTGGATTACTTTGACAAAGAGAAGATCTAACTCAGTTTCAATTGATCAATGATGGACAGAAGCAGTTACACTCAAAGAAAGAACACTGGGAAATGAATGTTAACTGTTTGCATTTTGGTTTTTCTTCCCGGGTTATTTCTCCCTTTTGTATCTAAAATATATTGTGACATATTTAAAATGTATAGGACTGCTTGCCATCTGGGGGAGGGGGTGGAGGGAGGGAGAGGAAAATTCGGAAAAGAAGTGAGTGCAAGGGATAATGTTGTTAAAAACTACCTTGGCATGGGTTCTGTCAATAAAAAGTTATTTTAACAAAAGAAAAGAAAAGAAAAGAAAAGAAAAGAAAAGAAAAGAAAAGAAAAGAAAAGAAAAGAAAAGAAAAGAAAAGAAAAGAAAAGAAAAGAAAAGAAAAGAAAAGAAAAGAAAAGAAAAGAAAAGAAAAGAAAAAGGTTATACACGTGCAGTTATACAAAACATTTTTCCATGTTAGTCATATGGCAAAAGAAAACAAGCCAAGGAGCAGCTAGGGGGCGCAGTGGATAGAGCACCAGCCCTAAAGTCAGGAGAACCAGAATTCAAATTTGGTCTCAGACACTTAATACTTCCTAGCTGTGTGATCCTGGGCAAGTCATTTAACCCCAATTGCCTCAGGGGGAAAAAGAAAAAAGAAAAACAGAGGTCAAAAGAAAAAAAGGATAAAAAAAGTATGTTTCAATCTATATTTGAACTCTATCAGTTCTTTCTCTCAAAATGGACAGCATTTTTCATCATAAATCCTTCAAAATTTTCTTGTCTTATTGTATTGCTGAGTTAAGTTATTCAATTGATTAATAAATACTATTGTTGTTAATGTGTACAATGTTCTCCTGGTTCTGCTCATTTAACTTTGCATGAAACAATTATCACAGAACCACAGTCATAATCATGCCAGATTGAACAACTACCATAATAAATAAGCAGAGAGCTTAATATATATGATATTTCGGGAGGCAAAGGAATGAAGGTTACAGCCAAAAATAAAATATCCAGCAAAAATGAGCATAATTCTTCAAAAAAAAAAAAAACCTCCATGAATATTTAATGTAATGGCAAATTTACAAGTATTGCTGATAAAAATGCCTGAGCTAAACAGAAAAAATGACATTCAAAGACAAGACAAGAGAAACCTTAAAAAAAAAAAGTGAACTGTTTCATTCCTACATGGGGAGAAAATACATAACTCCTTAAAAATGTTATCATTAGGGTAGATAGGTAGGAGTCTACATAAATGGGAACTTGTGACTTGATTATGTTGGGATAATCTAAAAAAAAAAAAAATTAAGAGGCAAGAGAGATACACTAGAAGCAGAGGAAGGGAGAAGAATGGGGAAAATTACCTTACATAAAAGGAAAATTATAGTGGAGAAAATGAAACACTCTTATCTGAACAGATATCTTGAATACAGTTAATGAAGGTAGACTGAGATACATATTTGGAGCAAAATCAGTTTATTAATTGACTCATATAATTTAACAAAACAGTTCAGACTGTCCACCTCAGTAAAGCCAGTTGACTCCAGTTAGGAGTGTACTTTCTTTACATACACACAACAGGGTCAGTATCATGACTGGCTATACTAAAATTTCAATGAAGCTAATCACATTTTCTCTATCAAGTAATGCTAATTGACTTATGGGACCCATCTGCATCTTGTAATCTTTACTTAGAGCTCAAAACTACAAGACCTGTATTTTTCTGGAAAAGATATAATTTCCCTCAAATTCAAAAGGAGAGGCAAATACCAAATTAATATTTTTGGCCCTTAAGGACAATAAACAGAAGTCCTGGAAGTATTCCAGAGGCTATCAGTATGACAGTTAACAACTTTTCCAAATTCCTAATTCCTAATTGTATTTCCTCAATAGTTTTTCTATTTATCCTACTCTCTCTTTCATCCTTTTCATCCTCAAGTATGTTACCTTTGATACCACTTCCCCCAATCTACCCTCCCTTCTCTCTGCACCACTTCATCTCTTCCTTTATCCCCTTTTCCTGGTGTAGAGTAAGATAAACTTCTATTTCTTACTAAATGTGTATGTTACTTCCTCTTTGAGAGAATTCTCATCTGTAAAGTTTATGCACTCTGTCCCCCACTTCTCCCATCTTCCCCTCCTCTGTAAAAGTTCTTTTATACCTTTTATGTCATATAACTTACCCCATTCTATTTCTCCCTTTCCCCTTCTCCCAATACATTTTTTCATACCTTAATTTTATTTTTTAGATAATTATCCTACCATATTCAACTCACACACAAGCTCTCTATATTTACTCTTTCTAATAACCCTAATAATTAAAACTTCTTAGGAGTTATAAGTATCATCTTCCCTTGCAGCAATGATAACAGTTTAACTTTATTGAATCCCTTATGAATTCTCTCCTCTTTACCTTTGTAATGCTTCTTTTGAGTCTTTTTTTTCCTGCGGCAATTGGGTTAAGTGATTTGCCCAGAGTCACACAACCAGGAAGTGTTATGTTTCTGACATCAATTTGAACTCAGGTCCTCCTGACTTCAGGGCTGGTGCTCTATCCATTGTACCACCTAGCTGCCCTTGAGTCTTGTATGTAAGTCAAATTTTTTATTTGATTTTTTTTTTTTAAACAGGAATATCTGAAAGTCTTTATCTGTTTGCCCTTGAAGGATTATACTCAGTTTTGCAGGGTAGATAATTCTTGCTTGAAATCCTACACTCCTTCCAGAATCATATTCCTAGCCCTCTGATTTTTTAACATGGACCCTGATAAATGTTTTACGTTCTTGATTTTGGCTCCACAATACTTGAACTATTTCTTTCTGGCTGCTTGCAATATTTTCTCCTTGACGTGGGAACTCTAAAATTTGTCTATAATGTTTCTTGGAGTTTTTGTTTGGGGATTGCTTTTAGGAGCTAAGTGGTAAATTCTTTAAATTTCTAGTTTACCCTCTGGAGCAGAGCCAAGAGGGTGGAGAAATGGCAGAAAGCTTCCCCCAGCTTCCCTTGGAAAAAAAGCTAAATCGAGACTCTAAACTCTGCAGTGACAAAACCCACAAAAGACGGAATAAAACAATTTTTCAGGTTAAGATAACTTAGGACTTCAGGAAAGGGCTGTCTCACTTGGGTAAAAGGGAAGCACTGCCCAGTGCAGCTGTGCTACAGGAAATCCAGTTGGAGGCTCTGAGTCACAACACAGATCAGTGGATGCATCTCAGGCTTACCTCCATGTGCCAGTGTTCAGCAGACCAGCTGTGAGATCAGTCTGGGCACAGAAGGTAAACTGCAAGCCCCTGAAACCCAGCACAACAGGTCTGCCTAGATCAGTGCAATGGGAAAGTCACCAGCAACACCAGCCCCACTGCAGAAAGCCAATGACAAGGCCTTTATCCTCCTGCAAAAAAAAATAAAGCTTGGAAGAGTCTCCCTTGTGCCCTAGGAGCATAGCTCAGCTTTAAAAAATTAGCAAACATCCAAAAAAAACAAAAAAAAAAGAGTACTGATCATAGAAAGCTACTATGACAACAGGGAAGATCAGAACACAAACTCAGACGAGAACAACATGTCTGCATATGAAGCTTCAAAGGGGAATATGAATTGGTTTCAAGGTCAAAAAGTTTTCCTGGAAGAGCTCAGAAAGAGTTTTAAAAATCAATGAAGAGATTTAGAAGAAAAATTGGGAAAACAAGAGCTATGCAGGAGAAAAAAAAAGTCAGTATCTTGGAAAAGGAAGCACAAAGACTGACTGAAGAGAAAAAAAAGTAATTCCTTAAAATTAAAATTTGGTGAAGTATTTGACCATCTAATTTGAGAATATCAGAGTAGTTTTCCTTGATAATTTCTTGAAATATGATTATCTACATTCCTTTTTGAGCATGGCTTTCAAGTAGTACAATAATTCTTAAATTATCTCTGCTGAACCTATTTTCCAGGTCAGTTGTTTTTTAAATGAGATTTCACATTTTGTTCTGATTTTCTTCCCTTCTTTTGATATTGTATTTTATTGCTCTTTGATGTCACATGTTACCATGAACTTCCACTTGCCAAATTCTAATTTTTAAGAATTTTCTTCATTGAGCTTTTGTATTTTCTTCTCCATTTCTCCAATTCTACTTTTTTTTAATTTACTTCTTTTTTATATGTATATTAACTTTTAAAATACACATTTATTTATAAGTCATATTGAGAGAGAAAAATCAGAACAAAGGGAAAAGTACCTCTGGAAAGAAAAGAAAAAAGAAGTTGTGATACAAGAGCCATGTGCCAGTGGCTACTAGAGATCCAACCCAGACCTGCAGAATGGATCTCCTCATGTGAGAGGATAATACAAGGAGACTGAAAGGCAGTTACATTCTCTGATCTCTATTCTCTTCCTTCTTACTTCCAATTTACTTCATTCAGTCCACAAGGAACATCTACATAAGTAAAGGCTGCTTTGCAACTCCTTCAGATGTTATGATTCACAGTTGTGGAGACTTTCAGAGAACTGACCTGCCCCTTCACCTAGGCATCGTCCTTAACAAGATGTAAACATAGTATGTGCTAATATACATTCAATCTCCAATTCTCTTTCTGAATACAGATGGCATTTTCTATTCAAAATTTATTGGGATTGCCTTAAATCACTAAACCACTGAGAAGAATCAATCTTTCATAGCTGACCATCGCACAATCTTGCTATTACTGTGTACAATGTACTGCTGGTTCGGTTTGTTTTGCTCAGCATCAATTCATGTAAATCTTTTCAGGCTTTTCTAAAATCAGCTTGCTCATCATTTTTTATAGAATATTCCATTACCTTCATATACCACAATTTATCCAGCCACTTCCCAACTGATGAGCATCTACTCATTTTCCACTTCTTAAATTACCACAAAAAGAGCTGCCACAAATGTTTTTGCACATTTGGTTCCTTTTCCCTCCTTTACGATTTCCTAGGAGTACAGACCCCAGTAGAGGCACTGCTGGGTCAAAAGATATACATACAGTTTAATAGCTCTTTGGACATAATTCAAATTAAATGGTTGATCATTTCACAACTCCATCAACAATGCATTAATGTTCAAATTCAACTTTTTAATGCATTCTTCTCCAGCGAATTTTTGAGTATCTTTTTCTGCTTGTCCAATTCTTTTTTTAAGGTATTCTTTTCAGTGAATTTTTATGTCTCTTTTACCATTTGGGCCTTTGGCCTATTTTTAAACTATTATTTTCTTCAGAATTTTTTATGCCTCCTTTACCAAACCACAGACTTTTTGTTTTTAATGCATCACTGTCATTTCTTTTCCCAGTTTTTCCTCTACCTGTCTTATGATTTTTTAAATCCTTTTTGAGCTTTTCCAGGAATTTTTTGAGGGATCTGACACAAATTCACATTTTTCTTTGAAGCTTTGGATGTAGCAGTTTTGATGTTCCCTACTGCCAGATCAACTTTCTATGGGCAGGATTTTGTTGTTGCCATTTGCTGATTTTTCTAGCCTACTTCTTAACTTTTTACCTGACATCAATTTTGAATATACTCTTGGGGGAGGAGGGGAGTAAAGGAGGGTGACACTGTCCCAAAGCTTCAGGTTTCTCATCCTTCTGTTTACAGAACTAGTTCAGGGAAAGAAGGGAGAGTTCTTCCAAAGTGGTGTGGTCTAAAGACAGGCATATGCACTACTCTTCTGTGTTCTGTGTTGGGAGTACACAGGGAACTGGGACCAAGGGCCCCATTTCCCAAGGTCACAAGTTCTGTGTATTAGTGTTCTTCCTCACCCTAGCCCTTTAAACCAGGTCTGTGATGCGAATCCAATCTGGGCAATGCAAATCTTGTACCCAGAGCCAGCAAAGGGATCCTGTCATCTCCTTCTAAACCAGTGCAGAACACTTTCCCCTTTATGATCTGTGGCTAATAGTGCCAGAAGCCACCAGGGCTGCTAATGATGATTCAATCAGCCCCAAGGCCTGCTGCTGTTTGGCTGTGGCACAACCTTTACTCAGCTGCATTCTACTTTCACCCAAAATAGACCTTTCTAGTTGAATTTCTAAGAAGCTGTCTGTCTTAGGTTAGAAAATCATCTCATTCTGTGCTTGATGGAATCTGCCATTCCAAAATTTGTTTTGAGACTTCATTTCACATTGTTTGGAAGGGAACTGGAGAGAGCTCAGGCAAGTCCCTGCTTTGTCTCTACCATTATGGCTCTGCCCCTCTTTCCAAAGTGTGAAAGGGAAAGTTAAATGAGCTACAGAAGGAAATAGACAATAAAACTATACTAGTGAGGGACCTCAATTTACCTCTCTCATAACTAAATAAATCTAACCATAAAAAAGTTATAGAAGAGAAAAAAAATTTAGAAAAGTTAGATGTTAGATCTCTGGGAAAACTGCAAAGCAAGATGGCAGAATTCAGGCCTAAACCAACATCTCCCACTATATTATCAACATGTGATCAAAATACATACATAATTAGTCATAAAAAATGATAGCATATTGGCTAAGATGATAGGAAAAGGTAATGACATTGTTGGAGGGGATGTGGGAAAACTGGGTCACTAATACATTGTTGGTGGAACTGTGAACAGATCCAACCATTCTGGAGACCAGTTTGAAACTATGCTCAAAAAGTTATCAAGCTGTGTGTAAATCTTTGATCCAGCAGTGTTCCTACTGGGCTTATATCCCAAAGAGATATTAAAAGAGGGAAAGGGACCCACATGGGCAAAAATGTTTGTGGCAGCCTTCTTTGTAGTGGCTAGAAACTGAAAACTGAGTAGGTGCCCATCAGTTGGAGAATGGCTAAATAAGTTATAGTATATGAATGAGATGGAATATTATTGTTCTATAAGAAACGACCAGCAGGATGATTCCTTTTTTTTTTTTTTTTTTTTATTAAAAGAACATATGACTGGGTAATTTTTTACATCATTATCCCTTGTACTCACTTCTGTTCTGACTTTTTCCTTCCCTCCCTCCACCCCTCTCCCCTAGATGGCAAGCAATCTTATACATGTTAAATATATTATAGTATATCCTAGATACAATATATGTGTGCAGAACTGAACAGTTCTCTTGTTGCACAGGGAGAACTGGATTCAGAAGGTAAAAATAACCTGGGAAGAAAAACAAAAATGCAAACAGTTTACACTCATTTCTCAGTGTTCTTTCTTTGGGTGTAGCTGCTTCTGTCCATCATTGATCAATCGGAACTGAATTAGATCTTCCCTTTGTCGAAGAAATCCACTTCCATCAGAATACATCCTCATACAGTGTCGTTGTTGAAGTATATAATGATCTCCTGGTTCTGCTCATTTCATTTAGCATCAGTTCATGTAAGTCTCTCCAGGTCTCTCTGTATTCATCCTGCTGCAGGATGACTTCAGAGAGGCCTGGAGAGATTTAAATGAACTGATGCTAAGTGAAGTGAGTAGAACAAAAGAACACTGTACATACAAAAAACAAAATTATGTGATGATCAACTGTAATGGATGTGGTTCTTTTCAACATTAGGGGATTCAGATCAGTTCCACTGGATGTGGTGAAGAAAGTCATCTACACCCAAAGAGAGGACTATAGGAACTGTTCTATGTTCACAACATAGCACTTTCACTCTTTTTGTTGTTTGCTTGAATTTTATTTTCTTTCTCATTTTTTTTCCTTTTTGATCTGATTCTTCTTGTGCTGCAAGATAATTGTATAAATATGTATGCCTATATTGAATTTACATATGTTTTTACCATGTTTAACATATATTGGATTACTTGCCATCTAGAAGAGGGACTGAGGGGGAGGAAGGGAAATTGGAACACAAGCTTTTGCAAGGGTCAATGGTGAAAAATTATCCTTGTGTATATTTTGAAAATAAAAAGCTTCAAATTTAAAAAAAAAGAAGAATATCATAAACAAATTGGAAGAGGATAGAAAAATTTATCCATCAGATCTAGGAATAAAGGGAAAAGTTTAGAACCAAACAAGAGAAAGAGAATCACAGGAGGTAAAACAGATGTTTGATCAAATGAAATTTCAAAAGTTTCTACACAAACAAAACCAAGGCAGTCAAAATTAGAAGGAAAGCAAGAAACTATTTCTCTAATAAAATCTTCAATTCTTAAATATATAAAGGACCAAGCCAAATTTATAAAAAAAAAAAAAAAAAAAAAAAAAAAAGGCCATTCCCTAATTGAAATTGTCAAAGGATATGAAAAAGGTTTTCAAATGAAATCAAAGGTCATGTGAAAAAATGTTCTACGTTACTAATGATCAGAGAAATTATAGCAACTCTTTCTGTTGACAAAAAATTAGAAACTGAGGAAATGTCCATCAAATGGGGAATGGCTGAACAACTTGTAGCTTTGATACAATACTATTATGCTCTAAGAAATGATGAGGGAATGGTTTCCAAAAAATCTAAAAAGACTATTTATATGAACTGTTAAAAAGGAAAGTGAGCAGAACCAGAAAAACATCATACACAGTAATAGCAATATTGTAATGATAATCAATTGAAAGATTTGACTACTCTGATCTGATTTAAACAATGATGCACAAGAATTCCAAAGTGCTCATGATGAAAAATGCTATTTAACCATCAAAGAGAAAATTGATAAATCTGTGAAAATATATTGAAGCATATTATGTTTCACTTTTTTAATCTTGCTTTTTTTGTGGAGTGGAGGGAACTATAAGGTTAAAATGGAAATATGTTTTGCAAGACTTCACATGTCCAATAGGTTTCATATTCCTTGCCTTCTCACTGAGTGCAGGAGTAGCTAGCTGTAAGGAAGGAGACAATTAGGAAGTCAAAAAAAAAAAAGAATGTTAAGGGACAGCTAGGTGGTACAGTGGATAACACATCAGCCTGAGGTCAGCAGGACCTCAGTTCAAATCTGATCTCAGACACTTAATATGTGCTGTGTGACCCTGGGCAACTCACTTAACCCCAATAACCCAGGGGGGAGAAAGGGGGGGAATGTTAAAAATAAATAAATAAATGAAAGGTATAGCTCTGTCAATAAGATAGGAGGATATATTCAAAAATGAATGTAATTTTAACAAAATAAAATTTTTCTTAAATATTGTTTATTATAATAAGCAAAAGATAGTTTCATGACTTAACCAAGAAACATCAAAAATCCAAAATATAAGAAATGTAAAAAGGCAATGGAGTATGGAAGAGAAGCATGAAAAGGCTTACATGAACTGATAAAAAAGTGATGTTAAGCAGTAACAGGAATATACACAATGTCTACAGCAATGTAAATGGAAAGAACAATAGTTTTTAAAAACATTAAAAAAAGAATACAGCAAAATTATAATACTCAAGCTTGGTCTCAAGCTTTTCCCCATGCTTTCTTTGCAGAAGTAGGGAACTTTGAGTCTACAAAATAGTAACAGATTTTTTTGATATACTGGCTAATTTCCCTGAATTTTTTCTTCTTATTTTTCCTTTGTTATTAGAGAGGATTGTTCCCTAAAGAAGGGAGAGGAGAATAAGTGAGAAAGACTTATTAATATAGGTGAGGTAGAACAAAAGCTATCAGTAAAATTTTTTTTAAAAAATTCATAGCATAATTCCAAGTGGAGCTTATGAGTCGACATGAAAAACAAATGTCAAGTTAAGTAACTAATATTTTGGTCTTGGAACCCATTTTCTTGACTCCAAATCAATCAGGACCCTATCTTAAATTTCTTTATTACTACAAAACTCACCTTCTTTTTGAGTTGACTCATAACATCAGCCATGGCCCAGCTTCCATCATATGCTCCCTCTTTTTCAGTAAAAACAAAGTCTGGATTGAAATCAACACTCCGATTCTTCCGCAATGCCTGCTTTTTTCTGCCCAGCAAAATGGGCTCCTGAAGAGAACAACAGGTTAAAGTGGAGCCAGAGTTGGTGCCCAATAGAGTTCACATATAGGAAGGCTGGAGGGCGGAAACAATCTCATTCTTATTTGAAACTTTTACTTTTTTTCTTAAACAAAATTTATGACTTTTTTGAGAATTGAGAAGAAATCCTATGAAGTACATCTTTACTCAGTAAAATCTGAAATAAGCCCTCTGTAATTAAGTTAAAACTGTCTTTCAAGACTTGCTTCAACATTTCTGCCTCACCATTCCTCAAACTTCACTATTTCTATGTCTTGGCTCACAATTTCCCAAGTCTAGAATACCTTCCTACGAATAGTAACTTCATCTGCTGAAATTCTTTTGTGATTTAGTTCTTTCAATAGTGAAAGATCCTGACCTCTTCAGAGTTTTTTTTGGCAAAGATACTGGAGTGATTTGCCATTTCCTTCTCCAGCTCATTTTACAGATGAGGAAACTGAGGCAGATAGGCTTAATTAACTTGCCCAGGGTCACACAGCGAAGAAGCGCCTGAGGATGAATTTGAACTTCAGGTCCAGTGCGCTATATCCGGGGGCCATCTGAAATTCTACTCAGCTTTCTCGACTCAGTTAATAAACTATCTCCTCTAAGACGGATTACTCTTAATGAAAATGCTCTCTTCTTCCTCTGAACCTCCAAAATAATATGTACCTTTATTAGGCACTCACTCTATTTACCAACTTTGTAACAGTTATAATTACAAATCTTATACACACTGATGGAATGAGTATATATTAAGTGACCGCCTCATCAAATATCCTCTTTCCAACTAGGACCACTCCCACCGAAGATAAACTGGGCCCTGTATATTGACGTTTAAGATAAATGTTTGTTCCAAACAATTAACAAGCATTTATCGAGAACCAACTAAATGCCAGAGTCCGAGTCGGCACTGAAAATAGAGAAAAAGGAAACAGTCCCTAAAACCCACTCTTGCTCAACTCCAAACACTTTTTTTTCCCACTTAACTACGTTGCACCCCAGAGAGGCAACCGACAACTCCCACGTACCTCTTCCTCCTCATCTCCGCTGTCCGACTCTGGTTCCAGGGGTCCTTCATCGTCTTCCCCAATAGTTCCAATCAAGTCTAAATCCTGAAGCATGGTGCTTCCACAAACACCTTCCGTAGCGTGCGCGCAGATCCTGCAGCACTTCCGTTTGAGTCACCACTTATTTCCTCCCTTCGGCCACCATCAACTTACGCATACGCGGAAGTGGGGCCTGCCCCGCTGCCTGCGCGGAGAGTAAAGGTGGGGGCGGAGGTAATAAAAGTACTTCCAGGCTTCCAATGCTGCGCAGGCGCCACAGCGGCGTCCAACTCTTCCAACTCCGCGCAGGCGCTACGGCTGCACACGTTTCTGTGCCGGATTCGGCTAGGGAAAGTTGGGGGAGGGGGTAGAGCTGTCTGGAAATAAGTCTTGTTAAATGGGCCGATGCGGTCTCCGGAGAGGGCGAGGGTTTGTGGATTCTTATAAATTTGTGAACTGTCATAGCCCGGAGGGACCTTAGAGGTTGCGGAGTCCAATGTCCTCATTCTAACAGACGAGGAAAGAGGACTAGCTGAAAGGAGGACGTGGAGGAAGAGATGGAAAGTGAATGGTAGTTCGTGAGATCCCAGGCAGACTTTTAAGCATTTATTCAGACCTTCCGAGATGCCAGGCACTGTGTTAAGCGCCGGCCAAATAGAACAGAGTGCAAGAAATTAAGGTCTCAAAAATCCTCTTGGAGAAGAAACGAAATGATGAGGGAAATGAAGGGGAGGGAGAAAGGAGGAAAGTGGTCGAAGCGGAGTCTCAACGTATTGATGAAAAATCTCTTCTATTTGCCCTTTCAGCCTACTCACAAGGCCCCCGTCCTAGTTCAGGCTCTCATCAGTTACTGTTGTAATATTACATCTTTTCCCAGCTTCAAGTCTTTCCCCTTTCCAGAAGAGAAAATTGATAACCGAGAACCTAGCCGAGACTGGGCCCTGCACCCTTAGGCACAGTCCTTTATCCAGACCAGAAACAGAACTTGTCTTGGTCTGTGAGAAACAGGTCACCTCCAAGCGGCAGTGAGGCTTAGAAAGAATAGGAAGCCGAAATCAAGTGCAGAGCTCTGAGCGAACATAAAAGGCAGTCCCTGCCCTCAAGGAGCTTATGTTCCAACGGGAAAAACAACCCATAAAAGTGGATGATTTCTCTGCTTTGGTGAGGAGCAGAATTTCTGATGGTTCCAACTGAAACACAGAAGGTGTAAGAGAAGGCAAAGAAGCAGCAGATTCATGCAATGGCCAGGCTGAAAATGCTTTCGTTTGGTCTTATCTCCTAATTTTACAGAGTAGAAAACTGAGTTCCAGAAAGAAGCTACAGTCTCAGAAGTTACAGAGCAAATTAATAACTGACCAGGTCTTTAGACTCCTAAACTAGTGTTTTGTTTTGTTTTTTTTCATGATGCAAGGCTACTTCCTCTTCCCTGTGCCAGATGCCACATTGCCAATTTCCAATTTTAGCTGTAAATTTATGGTGTATAACTACAAGTCTTGGTCTTTTAGCATCTGTCCTAGACTATGATTTACCCTTGAAGTCTGCTAACCTATAAAACTGAAAATGAAACATCACGGAGTTGTTTGTGTGAGATTATTTTTATATTTTATTTTTATAATGTGTAATAGGGAGAAGGAAGGGCAGCTATATTTTCCAAAACCAAAATCAGAGTACATGGTGTGACAAGATATTTCTAACAAAAATAGAAATATACATATTCCTTTCTTGAAATTGGAGTATTTTAGAAAATCTAGGATCTGTGGATACCATATGGGCATTAAACTATCAAAGTAAAGCAAAAACCAAAGAAACCTAGTGTATTCTCAAAAATGATAAGTAACTGTTATCAACATAAATCAAAGAAATTTAATCCAAGGTTACTTAATCCTAGTCCTCTGTTTTATACCTACATAATGTAATGTTTAAAAAGATTTCAAGAGACATAATTTCTGGGTAATTTAATCATTTTATTAATACTTCCAACATGTTTATTAATAAAAGGATGTCATTTGATGTCTCTCACTTAGTCCAAAGGCAATCAAGAAGGTAGGCTCATGGTTTATATGCTCTTTGGAAGAGGGGTGTTTCCAAAGGTGGCAATCAACTGATTGGTTGACAATAAGGGGCTGGACCTGACCTTTGATTATATACTTTGCTTCTTAAATTACCAAAAAAAATCCAAAAAAATTATCTCCATCCAAACCTAATTACACAATGAAAATTAGTCTAATCTCATTAACAGAAATAAGCTTCAAGAGACGGTACTTTTAAAATCAGGACTTTAGAAAAAGGGAAGAACTTGGTTCTCTCCAAATCATTTTCTTTTTATTTTTTTTTTAAACTTTTTATTGACAGAACCCATGCCAGGGTGACTTTTTTTTTTTTTTTTTTTTTGCATTGTACATGACTCTGCTTCTTTTTTTTTTTTTTAATTTTTTATTTAATAATTATATTATATTGACACTCATTTCTGTTCCGATTTTTTTTTCCCCTCCCTCCCTCCACCCCCTCCCCTAGATGGCAAGCAGTCCTTTATATGTTGGATATGTTGCAGTATATCCTAGATACAATATATGTTTGCAGAACCGAACAGCAGGGTGACTTTTTACAGCATTATCCCTTGCATTCACTTCTGTTCCGATTTTTCCCCTCCCTCCCTCTACCTCCTCCCCCAGATGGCAAGCAATCCTTTATATGTTAAATAGGTTACAGTATAGCCTAGATACAATATATGTGTGCAGAACCGAACAGTTCTCTTGTTGCACAGGGAGAATTGGATTCAGAGGGTATAAATAACCCGGAAAGAAAAACAGAAATGCAAGCAGTTTATATTCATTTCCCAGTGTTCTTTCTTTGGGTGTAGCTGCTTCTGTCCATCTTTGATCAATTAAAGCTCTCTTTATCGAAGAGATCCACTTCCATCAGAATACATCCTCAAACAGTATTGTTGTTGAAGTATATAATGATCTCCTGGTTCTGCTCATTTCACTTAGCATCAGTTCATGTAAGTCTCGCCAGTCCTCTCTGTATTCATCCTGCTGGTCATTTCTTACAGAACAATAATATTCCATAATGTTCATATACCACAATTTACTCAACCATTCTCCAATTGATGGGCATCCATTCATTTTCCAGCTTCTAGCCACTACAAAAAGGGCTGCCACAAACATTTTGGCACATACAGGTCCCTTTCCCTTCTTTAGTCAAATCATTTTCTTAATGACAAATTTCTAAAATTATTTTTATTTTATAGGACTTACATTACTTTTGGACTTCATAGACTACAAAAGGGGATTGAGAATCTTGAATTCTTGAGCTTCAAAGAAATGTCTGAGTGCCACAATTTAGACTTATTTTTCTACACAATCTATTTTCCCTTATTCTTAGGAGCAAGGGGGAACAAGATATATATGCTCTTAAATCCTAAATCTAATGGCCCTTTTTTTAGCCTTCATTCTACTTTTCAAATTTTTAACATTACTGAATACCCCCACTTTCTAAATATTTTCTCCTCCCCTGGGTTTTATGAATGTATTCCTTTTCTCCTGGCATAGACTTTTATATTTCCTTTTATGCATAATGTACCCCTCCCCCTGAATGTTTCACACATATATAGCTTAATAAATATTTGATGAATTGAATTGCCTTTCATGTCAGGTTATTAATAGCCAATGAAAGGTGCTAATTTTCATTACAGACTGCTCATTAAAGCTGTATCAGCACTTAAAACAATTCATTTCAGGATTACTTTTATTGTGAGATGTTAAATTTTATGCAAGACAATAGTTAATATAGTAATGCTATTTTCATTTCTGTAGTACAATATAGCTATTGCAAATGTAGATTTCAGAATACCACACTACAGAGGTCATTTTCGTTTGTAAGTGAATTAATCAACTCTGAGTTGTTCTTTGCTGACAATCTGCACGAAAAGCTCAAACTACCTAAAAAGTGAATCTTACGCAATAGAAACTAATTGAATAAATGTAGATAGAATATTCCCAATCTTCTTTCCTGTTCTATGATTTCTCTAAGTGACAGCATCTCCCCTAAATGCATGAACTGGACCTGTTCATTAACTTTGTGGACAATTCAAAGTAGATATCCAGACATCTCAAGCTTGACATTTGCCCAAAACAGAACTCATTAGCTTTCCCCCCAAATCTATGGCTTTCTGTGAAGGGTATCACCATTTTCCCAGTCACTCTGGTTGACAACCTCAGAAGCACCTTCAACTCTTTATTATTTTCAACCCCATCCCACACCTCCAATATCCAGTCACCAAATCTTGTCAAATTTATATCAATACTTTCTTGTTTTCTCCTTCAGTTTATTTATATGAACTCTGGTTCAGCCTTTCATCATTTTTTGATGTAATATTTCACTAACTTCCGATTGGTCTTCTTGCTTCAAGTCTCTCCCTTCTATAATCTATCCATTCAGTTATCAAAGTGATAGCTAAAGTTTTAAAGTTCAAGTCTAATCATACAGCTCTCCTGCTTAATTAACTTCAGAAGCTTCCTTAACTCTATAATAAAGTATAAATTCCTCTTTGTTATTTAAAGCCTAATGAGCTCTCTGACTCAAAGGCATCTTTCCAGGGCTATACATTGTTCCCCTCCTTTATTCTTCAACCTAACCAAATTAACTTTCTTGCTGTTTCCCATACACAACATTCAATCTCCAATCTGTTTAGTTTTATGAAGACTGTCTTAGCTTCATTCTTAAAATGTAATCAATACTTATCTTCACTTCTGAGAATCTTAGCTTCCTTCAAAACGCAGGTCAAGTACCACCAATTACATTAGGCTTTCCCTGATTCCACTCCCTCCCATCCTACCCGTACCCCCAACTACTGCTCTCCTACAATTACCTTGTCTTTATTTCAGACATATTTCTATATGTATATTGCCTCTCCCTAGAGAATATAAGCTCTTAGAGAGCAGGGATTGTTTCTTTTTTTTTTTTCTTTTTCATGCTCAGTGCTTTGCACAATTGCACATTGTAGGCACATGATAATGTCTCAGAAAAACAGCTCAATGATCTTTCCCTAGAGATAGTGAGTTAGTAACTTCCTGTTTAAGGAAAGAATCCTTCACCTATGCCCTGCTCCACTATATTACCTATAATATTGTGTGAACATATGTTTTAAAGAGAATATAGCAGTATAGCACAACTTTGGAATCTTTATCAAATTAGCTACTGTTCAGTCATTTCAGCTGTATCCAACTCTTCATGACCCTATTTGGAGTTTTCTTAGCAAAGATAATGGAAGAGTTTCCTATTTTACTTTCCCACTCATTTTACAGATGAAGAAATTGAGGCAAACTAAATTAGATGACTTACCCAGGGTAACACATCTAGGACATGTTTAAGGCTGGATTTGAACTCAGGTCGTTCTTCCTAACTCATGCCTGGTGCGCTATCCACTTCACCCATCTAGCTGCCACAAAGGTGGTACTTCTTGTTTAATCTGGGGATTGTGCTAGCAAAAAGTGAAAAGAGGTTATTTTCATAATGCAGGTCAGTAATGATATTTTTTACCATAGTAACTCATAAAACCATTTAATAAAGGCAAAGAGACATCCCCATCTGATTCAGTAGAGGAAAGATCTACACTGATGAAAGATTTTTTGCAAATCACCACCTCTTGTTTTCCCTTTCCAAGGTGTTAATGAGTAGGGTGAGAAAGTAGTGCTTTAGAAATGCTGGCTTTCTTTTAGTTCAACAATGCTTAATTACAGCCTATCTATTCCCAAGAAATCTCAAAAATACCCATTATTCCATGTTTAGATAATAGAGACTACTAATTTTTTTTTTCTTTTGGAAGCTCCATGAACATCTGAACACCCAATATATTAGATCTTCCTTTTTAAAATTCAAAACTTAACTTGACCAACAACCTTGCTTGGTAACTGTTTTAATTTAATTTCAACACATAAAGTATCATAATTTTTTAAGTTATTTTAAGTCCTCAGAATACTTTGTCATAGATAAATTGCTTAACCTCTTTGGGCCTCCTTTTCTCGATCTGTAAAATGAGAATTTGAAGTATATCATCTTTTTTTCAAAAATATTTTTCCCAATTACATTTTTGAAGTAATTTTTAACATTCATGGTTTTTTCCCCTTAAGTTTTGAGTCGTCAATGCTCCATCATAATTGCTGTAGTTGCTTAGACAATGCAGAGTGAACTGTATTTAACTTAGGCAGAGCTGAGCAAAGTCATTAACCTCACTCTCCTGTGGAGTCATCAAGGTCCATTGGAAAAACAGAAGTCAAGATGACTGGTGATGGCCCCAAAAGGATACAAATACTAGACTGAAACAACCCTTACTCACAACAAGATTATTATAGGATTAATAAGTAGGTCATTTGTGGGGAAGAACCAAGAAGTCTCTAAAACAAATGTTGTTTCCATAAATGTGGTAACAGGGTTCCCTCCCACAAAGGTATATAACACATATGTGTAGTAGCCCTGTGGTACAATTATTTATTTCTTCCACAACAGAAAATGCATAAGATAGATGGATATAATGGAATATTACTGTGCTGTAAAAAATAATAAATATGATGAATAGAGAAGAGTATGGAAAAGATTTACTGATGCAACGTGAAATAAGCAGAGAAAAGAAAATAATCACAATGATTATAATAATGTTAATTGAAAGAAACACAAAATAATCAAAAGTGAATGTTGCAGAATCACTTAAAAGAAACATAGACAATATTGATGAGCCTTTGCAAAGATAGGAGTTTTCAGAGGTATGATACGTTGTACATATTTTTACAATTTCTCAATGTATTGATTTTACCTATTTTTTGTCTCTAACTTTTTTTTTTTAATTTTTATATGAGATAGCTCTCTGGGAAGGAGAAAGATAATAGAAAAATTTGGAGATGTTAACAGCAAGATATATATAAAAATTTTTTTGTTAATTACAAAGGGCTTAAGATACACATGGACAAATACAGATGTCACAAAATACACAAATAACCTATTATACTCACTTTATTCTCTTCAGAACACAAGAACTCTTTTTTTATAGGACTAAACAGATATTTTACAATTATCTCAGACTTGCATTGTCCAAGCAGCTACTGCAATTATGATGGAGCATTGACAAGATCCAGACCTTCTTCACATGGTTTAGTCTTCCTGCTGCAGGATTATTCTGTTGATATACTCTGAAAAGTGAGCTATTAAATGCATCTTCCTTCTTTGCATGACCTGTATCACTGATACCAGAATTAGAAACTCAAGACTGCATAAGTAGTAACTACCAAGGTTGGAAATTCTAAAGTCCCTTTTTCAGAATTACTAATCATTGATCTAAATTCAGAGAAAGAAATAGTAGAAGACACCAATCAGAAATTGGAGCTTTAAGAAACTGCAGTCTCTAACTTACTTAAGAAAATGTCTCTCCCTGGTATTTATTTGTTTTTGTTAGAAGATGCAGTGGCTAGGGAAGGGTGAGAGAAACCATTCACTTCATACTCCAGTGTAAAAGAAGATGGTATGTACATGTTTATTGCTTTCCTCACTTAGAAATTAAAATGGAGGAGACAGGGAAAGCGGGAAAAAATGTCTCAGAAAGCTATTTCTTCTCACTTGGGAGAGGAGTGGGGAGAATGGTTGAGACTGAGGGGAAGAGATCTGTGTATCCCTCCAGTAAGAAGTCAATGTATGTGTCCCTAAACAAGAGACTAAATGAATATCCAGTTCCTGAAAAGTATTGCAGTGCATTAATCAGTTCCCCTGATCATCTGCTACACAAATAAATCTGTTAATAGGAAAATAGGCAATCTGTTATAATGATTAGAAGGCCAACTTTGGATACAAGTCCAACTTTTAACAATTCTAGCTGCATGACTGGTCAAAACATTTATTTTTTTTATTATAGCATTTTATTTACATGATATATGCATGGGTAATTTTTCAGCATTGACAATTGCAAAACCTTTTGTTCCAACTTTTCCCCTTCTTTCCCCCACTCCCTCCCCGAGATGGCAGGTAGACCAATACATATTAAATACGTTAAAGTATATGTTAAATGTAGTGGTTCACACTCATTTCCCAGAGTTCTTTCACTAGATGTTGTAATGTTCTCTTCTCTAAAATATAATCGTTCTCTGGGAGCAAGTTTCTTGAGGGGCTTCTGGGAGCAGCCTTAGTTTCAGTTAAGAGTAATAATCACCTCAAATGCAGCCAGCTGTTAAAGTCCAGTACTTTATTGTCTCTTCCAAAATAGCCCACTCAGCTTTCTTAGAGGCCTATCTCTCTTCTTGGTTCTGAGAGCTCTTGCTGCTAGTTCTTTGTCTCTTCCAGCTTCAGCCTCTAACTCCCTCCAAATCCAAAGCCTCCAGTCAGCACAAAGGTGGAAAATGGAATGAATCTGGCTCCTCCTCTGAGAGTAGGATTGTGGGTTCTGACTTGTGAATCTCCCGAAGTCTCTAGTGGGCTTGTCCTTTATTGGGCTCCTCTTTATATATATATATATACTCTCTTAAGGTGTGAACTCTAATGTGTGAATTCTCTTAAAGGTGTGAACTCTAAAGGTGTGAACTACGTGCATAAGCATTGTCTCTATCATTTCCAGTAATGTAGCACCTTGTTTCAAGTTCTGGCCCATAACAGGATGTAATTGGTTCTATTCATTATTGAACAAATGAAGCTGATTTGGTTCATCTCATTGTTGAAGAGAGCCACATCCATCAGAATTAATCATCATATAGTATTGTTGTTGAAGTATATAATGATCCTGGACAAAACATTTAATCTCTCAGTGCCTAGGCAATACTCCATCCCACCCATCCCCAGATTATAATTTGTAGAAAAATTTCCCATATGCATTGATAGAAAAAATTTCCTTAGCTGTGACTCCCTATGTCATGGAAACACAGGTCAATTAAAAGAAACAAACAAACAAAAAACTTGCACTAAAAATGTAGCAAATTATGCATTTTATCTCATGTTCACATTTCTAGTATAGTAACAACTAAATGATCCTTGAAGTGACATTGTAAAAAGTTTCCAATGGGAAAAAATTTACATATTTTCAATAGTTTGTCCAAGTGTCTAATAGTCTTTACTATATCTGTTAGTATACTTACATCTAACCTAAAATGAGTTATACTCCATCCTTCTCTCCTAAGTAAAGATTGGAAAAAAAAACAATAAGTAAATAATATTGTCTGTTTTGATGCTGGTAATAATTTTGTGCCTAAATGTTCAAACTGCTTATGAACAGAAATCTGTCAAGCAGGCAGAGTACTTATGAGGACTCTTATCTTTTTTCTTCATTTATTTATTTAGTTTAGTTTATTTTTAATATACATTGTTTTATGAATTATGTAGGGAGAGAAAAATCAGAGCAAATAGGAAAAACCATGGGAGAGATTAAAAAAAACAAACAAACCAGAAAAAAGAAGTTAACATAGCATGTGTTGATTTACATTTGGTCTCCTTACTTCTTTCTCTGGTTGCAGATGGCATTTTCTGTCCAAAGTCTATTGGGATTCCTTTGGATCCCTGAACTACTGAGAACAACTAATCCTTTCATAGTTGATCATCGCACATTCTTGCTGTTATTCGGTACAATGTATTCCTGGTTTTGCTTGTTTTGCTCAGCAGCAGTTCATGTAAATCTTTCCAGGCTTTTCCATAGTCAATTTGTTCATCATTTTTTGTAGAACAATAATATTCCATTATCTTCATGTATCACAACTTGTTCAGCCATTCCCCAACTGATGGCATCTACTCATTTTCCAATTCCTTGCCACTATAAAAAGAGCTGCTATAAACATTTTTGCACATGTGGGTCCTTTTCCCTCCTTGATGATTTCCTTGGGATGGCACTGCTGGGTCAAAGGGTATGCACAGTTATATAGCCCTTTGGGCATAGTCCCAAATTGCTTTCCAGAATGTTGGATCATTTCACAACTCTACCAAAAATGCATTAGTGGAGGACTCTATCTTTATATATGCAGGTTCACTTCCTCCAAAAATATTTTCTTAACTTGCACACTGTGTCTAGTTGTACTATTTATTTTAAGAATGGAGAATAATCTAAATACCACCATTTGCTATCTTTGATCTTAATGTTTGACCACTGCAATTGCTATTTAACCCTTTTGCATAATGTAATATCTATCCTGTTGCTTAGTGTTATCTCCTAATAAGGCATCTTACCACAGACCAATTCTTGTATGATACAATTTCTAACTGAAATCTAATGAAAATCTTAATGAAATAATACAAAACCCGCCCCACCCTGATTCCTTATTTGTTAATTCTATTTTGTCACTTGATTAATTATTTTTAAAAAGTATTTCTCAGAATCAAATTTCATATATGATAGATCTCTGGAGAAAATGTAATGGAGACAGAAAGGAATACACTTTCTTTTCAGCAGTTCATGGAACTTATACAAAAATTGACCATATATTAGGGTTATTAATTATATATTATATAGTCATATATTAGGACGTAAAAACCTCAAACTCAAATGCAGTAAGGCAGAAATAGTAAATGCATCCTTTTCAGACCACGATGCAATGAAAATTACATTCAACAAAAAACCAGGGGGAAGTAGACCAAAAAATAATTGGAAACTAAATAATCTCATACTAAAGAATGATTGGGTGAAACAGCAAATCATAGACGTAATTAATAACTTCACCCAAGAAAACGATAATAATGAGACATCATACCAAAATGTATGGGATGCAGCCAAAGCGGTAATAAGGGGAAATTTCATATCTCTAGAAGCCTATTTGTATAAAATAGAGAAAGAGAAGGTCAATGAATTGGGTTTGCAACTAAAAATGCTAGAAAAGGAACAAATTAAAAACCCCCAGTCAAGCACTAAACTTGAAATTCTAAAAATAAAAGGAGAGATCAATAAAATTGAAAGTAAAAAAACTATTGAATTAATTAATAAAACTAAGAGTTGGTTCTATGAAAAAAACAACAAAATAGACAAACCCTTAGTAAATCTGATTAAAAAAAGGAAAGAGGAAAATCAAATTGTTAGTCTTAAAAATGAAAAGGGAGAACTCGCCACTAACAAAGAGGAAATTAGAGCAATAATTAGGAGTTACTTTGCCCAACTTTATGCCAATAAATTCGACAACTTAAATGAAATAGAAAAATACCTCCAAAAATATAGCTTGCCCAAACTAACAGAGGAAGAAGTAAATATCCTAAACAGTCCCATCTCAGAAAAAGAAATAGAACAAACTATCAGTCAACTCCCTAAGAAAAAATCCCCAGGACCAGATGGATTTACATGTGAATTCTACCAAACATTTAAAGAACAATTAACTCCAATGCTAAATAAACTATTTGAAAAAATAGGGATTGAAGGAGTCCTACCAAACTCCTTTTATGACACAGACATGGTACTGATACCTAAACCAGGTAGGCTGAAAACAGAGAAAGAAAATTATAGACCAATCTCCTTAATGAATATTGATGCTAAAATCTTAAATAAAATATTAGCAAAAAGATTACAGAAAATCGTCACCAGGATAATACACTATGACCAAGTAGGATTTATACCAGGAATGCAGGGCTGGTTCAATATTAGGAAAACTATTAGCATAATTGACCATATCAATAACCAAACAAACAAAAACCATATGATCATCTCAATAGATGCAGAAAAAGCATTTGATAAAATCCAACATCCATTCCTAATAAAAACACTTGAGAGCATAGGAATAAATGGACTTTTCCTTAAAATAGTCAGGAGCATATATTTAAAACCATCAGTAAGCATCATATGCAATGGGGAAAAACTGGAACCTTTCCCAGTAAGATCTGGAGTGAAGCAAGGTTGCTCACTATCACCATTATTATTTAATATCGTATTAGAAACACTAGCCTCGGCAATAAGAATTGAGAAAGATATTAAAGGAATTAGAGTAGGCAATGAGGAAACCAAACTATCACTCTTTGCAGATGATATGATGGTATACCTAGAGAATCCCAGAGATTCTACTAAAAAGCTATTAGAAATAATTCATAATTTTAGCAAAGTAGCTGGCTACAAAATAAATCCCCATAAATCCTCAGCATTTTTATACATCACCAACAAAACCCAACAGCAAGAGATACAAAGAGAAATTCCATTCAGAATAACTGTTGATACCATAAAATATTTGGGAATCTATCTACCAAAGGAAAGTCAGCAATTATATGAGCAAAATTATAAAAAAGTCTCCACACAAATAAAATCAGACTTAAATAATTGGAAAAATATTAAGTGCTCTTGGATCGTCCGAGCGAACATAATAAAGATAACAATACTCCCTAAACTAATCTATTTATTTAGTGCTATAACAATCAGACTTCCAAGAAAATATTTTAATGATCTAGAAAAAATAACAACAAAATTCATATGGAACAATAAAAAGTCGAGAATCTCAAGGGAATTAATGAAAAAAAAAATCAAATGAAGGTGGCCTAGCTGTACCTGATCTAAAATTATATTATAAAGCAGCAGTCACCAAAACCATTTGGTATTGGCTAAGAAATAGATTAGTGGATCAGTGGAAAAGGTTAGGTTCACAAGACAGAATAGTCAACTATAGCAATCTAGTGTTTGACAAACCCAAAGCCCCTAACTTCTGGGAAAAGAATTCATTATTTGATAAAAACTGCTGGGATAATTGGAAATTAGTATGGCAGAAATTAGGCATGGACCCACACTTAACACCATATACCAAGATAAGATCAAAATGGGTCCATGACCTAGGCATAAAGAACGAGATTATAAATAAATTAGAGGAACATAGAATAGTTTATCTCTCAGACTTGTGGAGGAGAAAGAAATTTGTGACCAAAGATGAACTAGAGACCATTACTGATCACAAAATAGAAAATTTTGATTACATCAAATTAAAAAGCCTTTGTACAAACAAAACTAATGCAAACAAGATTAGAAGGGAAGCAACAAACTGGGAAAACATCTTCACAGTTAAAGGTTCTGATAAAGGCCTCATTTCCAAAATATAGAGAACTGACTCAAATTTATAAGAAATCAAGCCATTCTCCAATTGATAAATGGTCAAAGGATATGAACAGACAATTTTCAGAGGATGAAATTGAAACTATTACCACTCATATGAAAGAGTGTTCCAAATCATTATTGATCAGAGAAATGCAAATTAAGACAACTCTGAGATACCACTACACACCTGTCAGATTGGCTAAGATGACAGGAAAAAATAATGATGAATGTTGGAGGGGATGCGGGAAAACTGGGACACTAATGCATTGTTGGTGGAGTTGTGAACGAATCCAACCATTCTGGAGAGCAATCTGGAATTATGCCCAAAAAATTATCAAATTGTGCATACCCTTTGATCCAGCAGTGTTTCTATTGGGCTTATATCCCAAAGAAATACTAAAGAAGGGAAAGGGATCTGTATGTGCCAAAATGTTTGTAGCAGCCCTATTTGTAGTGGCTAGAAACTGGAAAATGAATGGATGCCCATCAATTGGAGAATGGCTGGGTAAATTGTGGTATATGAATGTTATGGAATATTATTGTTCTGTAAGAAATGACCAGCAGGATGACTACAGAGAGGACTGGCGAGACTTACATGAACTGATGCTAAGTGAAATGAGCAGAACCAGGAGATCATTATACACTTCGACAACGATATTGTATGAGGACATATTTTGATGGAAGTGGATTTCTTTGACAAAGAGACCTAACTGAGTTTCAATTGATAAATGACTGACAAAAGCAGCTACACCCAAAGAAAGAACACTGGGAAACGAATGTGAACTATCTGCATTTTTGTTTTTCTTCCCGGGTTATTTATACCTTCTGAATCCAATTCTCCCTATGCAACAAGAGAACTGTTCGGTTCTGCAAACATATATTGTATCTAGGATATACTGCAACATATCCAACATGTAAAGGACTGCTTGCCATCTAGGGGAGGGGGTGGAGGGAGGGAGGGGAAAAAAATTGGAACAGAAACGAGTGCAAAGGATAATGTTGTAAAAAAAAAAAAAATTACCCTGGCATGGATTCTATCAATATAAAGTAATTATTAAATAAAAATTTTAAAAAAATAAGAAAGAATCAAATTTCATAGTTACAAAATACCTCAGAGTACTTTCTCTATACCTAAAATAATCTCTATATTTATATAATTGATCTAATCTCTATAATATATAACCTCTATAATCTATACCTAAACAAGAATCTTTTCTTACCATATATCCAAAGCATGATCATCTAATCTTTCCTGTCATACTTCAAGTGAAAGAGAACCCCCTACTTCCTGAGTGTCCCATTGCTTTTTGGGATCATTCTTGTTGCTAGGATGGTTCTCCTTGTTCTAAGTCAAAATGTTCCTCTTTTCAACAACTTCCACTAATTACCTTTTAAGTGTTCCCCATTTGGGCCAAGAACACATCCAATCTCTCCTCCACATGACAGCTTTAAAAATATACATTATTGTGTCTGGCATACTCTCCTGCCGTCCTGGCTTCTTCTCTGGGCTTTCCTGTGACTGCCACCCCCTCTTCTAAAGGAAGCTTTCCCCAAATATCTTAATTATAGAGCTTTCTTACTTATCCTGTCTATAGCTTGTTTATATATATTTGTTTACATACTGTCCCTCCTATTAGATTGTGAGCTCCTTGAGGGCATTTTAACACAGTGTCAGGAGACCTAGATTCAAATTCTGGTTCCAATATGTAATAGCTACCTGAGCAAGAACTAGTCATGTAGCTGCTTTGACCCTCAGTTTTCCCATCTATAATGTAGGGGTAATGGTTATTGCCATTTGTTCTTGCAGACATCACTTTGTTAGAGTCAAGTTGCAGTGTATCTGACTGTGACTGATCAGACCAATACAAGCTCAGGATGCTCTGCCATGGGTCAGACACAAATAGTCCCTGTAAACATTTGGGGTACACTCTCTGTGATTTCACATTTCTTTTGGGCTAATTCAGTTCTGCTTTGGTCATAGAACACAGCCCCTTCTTTGACAAGGGCACGCTATGCTGGGCGATCCTGTGCCAGTTTCTCCCCTGTCACACAATCAATTCTAAAATTTTTGAGAGATTTTGAGAATGTCAAGTTCAAGTTTACAGTTACCTCTATTGTCCAACTTTATAAAGGTAAAAGGAATAGATTGGGTTGTGTCAATCACAAGCAGGTCTCCTCTTAGTCTTAGATGCTTACCAGCATCCTCCTTAAAAGGCTGTTCCTCCACCTAGATAAAAATCAGCTCTCTGAGAGTCAGTGTGGCTTCAGAAGGAACCAAGGAAAAGTCAATATGGTGTTTATTGCCCAACAACTCCAGGAGAAATGCCAGGAGCAAAACAGAGGTCTGTATACATTTATAAATCTGACCAAGGCCTTTATACTGTCAGTCATGAGGATTTAAGGAAAATTATATCAAATTTTGGTTGCCCAAAGAAGTTCATCTGTATTGTACGTCAATTTAATAGTGGCATTCTTGCCTGGGTTCTGGACAATGGACAATGCTCTCAAGCTTTCCTGGTCACCAGTAGAGTGAAACGAAGTTGTGTGCTTGCTCCCATGTTTTTTAGCATGATGCTTTTAGCCATGTTGCCATACATGGAATCAAAGTTGCCTACTGAATGGATAGTAAATTCTTTAACTTCAAAAGGGATGATAGTATCCCAAAACACCCAGGATTCTTGTCATGAATACACTTAGTTAACCTCAAAGCACTATTAAATATAAATTATTATTAAATTTATCTGAAATATGTAATTATGTTAAGCTACAAAAATGTTTACTGATTATAGTATTCAATTCAAAACACTATCATTAATAGATTTTTCTTAAATATTTTATTTTTACCTTTTAATTTTTTAAATCTAATTCCCCCATTAAGTTGGAGTAAACACTATAATAACTGCCTCAATTTTTTGAGGCCTACAATTTAAATATTAAGATTTTGAAAAATTTTTAAATAATAATAATAACTTACATTTATGTAATATTTTCTGGATTGCAAAGTGATTAATTCTGAGTGATTGTGGACAAAGTACCTTTGTTCCAATGCTTTTCATGCTATTTATCATCTTTGTGACCTTGGGCAAGTAATCTGTAGGTTTTAGTTTCTTAATCTATAAAATGAGAGGGTTTGACTGGCTAATTTCTAAGGTACCTACAATTTAAAATTTCAATTACACTATGATGTAATTGAGAAAGCACTATAATGTTCCAGGACATCATGCAACCATCATAATATCAATGGGAACAAAAATAATTATATAACCTTACAAAATAAAGTAGGGCTTTTCTCAAATTTTCTTATAATAATCTATACATTTATATCATACAATTGACTAACATGATTGTACTGCATCAAACTCCATAGCCTACATGCCACAAGATCCTTGCAAAAATCCCACATCACATTAAAATGTAATTGGAAATGTTTAAGAAAATAAAAAAACTATGAAAAATATTAATTTGTACTTTTCTAAGTCAATATCCTTTCTGTGAAGAAATATTTCTACTTGAGTTTGATGTCAATTGTTTAAAATTAAATGTGTTAGTTTTTTCACCTTTTTGTGCTTGTTTGCTTGCTTTTTTTTCTCATTTTTTTCTTTTTTGATCAGATTTTTCTTGTGCAGCATGATAAATATGTAAATATGTGTAGAAGAATTGTACATGTTTAACATAATGGATTACTTACTTTTTAAGGGCAGGAGAAAGGAGGAAGAAAAATTTGGAACACAAAGTTTTGCAAGAGTTTATATTGAAAACTATCTTTGGATGTATTTTGAAAATAAAAAGCTATTATTTTTTTAAAAAGTTTAATGTGTTAACTACTCATCACTATCTTTTTGTGAATATGAAATTTTCCTGAAACACATTAATAATGTTTTGGAAGTAAATTCAGATAATGGCAAAATAAGTTTCTGGATTAATGAGTAGCAAACTACAACATAGAAAAGGATATCTCAAGAGTTTATGGGGCATTTAATACATATAATCTCATATAAAACTGGATTTTTTAGTATTATGAAATTCAGACGATATATTTATAGGTAAGTTTTTTCAAATTTAAACTGTATTAAAATGTGTTTTGTTAAAAACTGAAAAAATTAATTCTAATGAATTTGAATAAAATTTTGTTTTAATAATTTAGAGAATAATGATATAGATATATGTGACATGTGACTATAAGATAGATTTATTTTTAATTATATTAAAAATTTTACCTGGAATTGAATATATTGTTCTATTGAGTAATCACCTTGAGAATAAGTACTTTTATTTCTTTTTTTTTCTTTTCTTTGCTAACTTTATTATTTTTAACCAAATGCCAAAATGTTTGTGGCAGCCCTCTTTGTAGTGGCTAGAAACTGGAAATTGAATGCTAACTTTATTATTTTAAAAAAATTATAGCTTTTTATTGATAGAACATATGCGTGAGTAATTTTTACAACATTGTCCCTTGCACTCGCTTCTGTTCTAACTTTTCCCTTCCCTTCCTTCACCCCCTCCCCTAGATGGCAGGTAGTCTCATACATGTTAAACATGTTAAAGCATATCTTAAATACAATATATGCGTGCGGATTTGTATAGTTCTCTTGTTGCTCAAGAAAAATTGGATTCTGAAGGTAAAAATAACCTGGGAAGAAAAACAAAAATGCAAGTAGTCCACATTCATTTCCTAGTGTTCCTTCTCTGGGTGTAGCTGATTCTGTCTATCACTGATCAATTGGAACTGAATTGGATCTTCTCTTTGTTGAAGATATCTACTTCCATCAGAATACATCCTCATACAGTATTGTTGAAATGTACAATAATCTCCTGGTTCTGCTCAATTTATGTAAATCTCTCTCTCTCCAAGCTTCTCTGTATTCATCCTGCTGGTCATTTCTTACAGAACAATAATATTCCATAACATTCATATACCACAATTTACTCAACCATTCTCCAGTTGATGGGCATCCATTCAATTTCCAGTTTCTGGCCACTACAAACAGGGCTGCCACAAACATTTTGGCACATACAGGTCCTTTTCTCTTCTTCAAGATCTCTTTGGATATAAGCCCAGTAGTAACACTGCTGGGTCAAAGGGTATGCAGTTTGATAACTTTTTGAGCATAACTCCAAATTGCTCTCCAGAAAGGTTGGATCCATTTACAACTCCACCAACAATGCATCAGTGTCCCAGTTTTCCAGTATCCCCTCCAACATTCGTTATCTTTTCCTGTCATCTTAGCCAAGTTTGACAGGTGTGTAGTGGTATCTCAGATCAATTACTCTGATTAATAGTGATTTGGAACACCCTTTCATATGAATGGAAATAGTTTCTTTTTTTTTATTATAGTTTTTTATTTACAAGATATATGCATAGGTAATTTTTCAGCATTGACAGTTGCAAATCCTTTTGTTCCAACTTTTTCCCTTCTTCCCACCACACCTTCTCCCAGATGGCAGGTTGACCAATACATATTAAATTTGTTGAAGTATAAGTTAAATACAATATATGTATACATCTCCAAACAGTTATTTTGCTGTATAAAAAGAGTCAAACTTTGAAATAGTGTACAATTAGCCTGTGAAGGAAATCAAAAATGCAGGCAGACAAAAATAGAGGGATTGGGAATTCTATATAGTGGTTCATAGTCACCTCTCAGAGTTCTTTCCCTGGATGTAGCTGGTTCAGTTCATTACTGCTCTATTGGAACTGTTTTGGTTCATCTCATTGTTGAAGAGGGCCACGTCCATCAGAATTGATCATCATATAATATTGTTGTTGAAGTATATGATGATCTTTAGAAATAGTTTCAATTTCATCATCTGAAAATTGTCTGTTCATATCATTTGACCATTTATCAACTGGAGAATGGCTTGATTTCTTATAAATAAGAGTCAATTTTCTATATATTTTGGAAATGAGGCCTTTATCAGAACATTTAACTGTAAAAATGTTTTCTCAGTTTATAAGCACTTTTATTTCAATAATTTTGTCATTATACAAAAACTTTTAGAATTCATCTTTGGGACTTTCCTTCAAGTTCTACATTCTTTTAAATATCTTTAAAGGTAATCACCTTTTAAAAAAATTGTTGATTTAATTAAATCCAAACAAAAACATTTAAATAGAATGTTTTATTTCTCTTACCTCTCTGATTATCCAGGTTCCTTTGTTAGATGATCATCCATGTCCTGCCTTTCTGTTAGTATACTCCAGGCCTTTGTCCTAGATTCTTTATTCTTTCTCCCCGTGGGTGATCTAATCAACCCCCCTGGGTTCAATGATCATTTCTGCAGATGATTTCTAATTTGATTGTCTGAGATTTCAAAATTTACATGCCTAAAACAGAACTTAATGTCTCTCTCCAAAACCCTTTTCTTATGTTCCCTTTTTCAGATGAAGGCACCATCTTCAAGTCACCCTGATTCATACCTTCTGAGTTATCCTCAATTCACTCACCCTAATAGGCAGTCAAATTACTGTGTCTTGTCAATTCTTTCTCCACAATAAATCATATTTTCTCCACTCACATCTCCATCAATCTAGTTTTCAGCACTAATTATCTCTCTGCTTCTAATTGTTCTCTCTGCCTCTAACCTAGTCTCTTTCTAATGTCTCTTCCTTGTAGTTGCCAAAATAATATTCCCAAAGCACAAGCCTGACTAGGTCATTTTCTTGCTCAAGAAGTTTCATGGGTTCTCTAATGCCTCTGGAATAAAATGCAAATTCTTCTATTTGTCATTTAAAACCCTTCTCAATCTGGTTTCATCCTTTCTAGACATCCCTATTGCTTTCCCCTCCTCCTCATTTTTCACCAGCTACTACTTTTAGATTTATCCAGGCTTCTCTTATCATGTCATAATACGCCAGGAACCTCATATATAATCGGGAAATCTCATCATCCTCCGAAGTCAAATTAGCCTTAGTATTCACATTTCATTATTCCCCTCTGCCCATCTGATTAGACCCTATGAGTAGAAGATGGAGCTGTAAGAGCCAAAAATACCCTTATTTTCTACCAGCAGCTCACTTTTTTGGATTTTTCTGGTCTTTTCCATTATGCCCTGGAGCTGCGAACCTTCTCCCACCCTGATTCCTACCACTTTTTAGCTTCTTTTTGTGTATTTTCCCCCACTTAAATTGTAAGCTCTCGGCATAGCCCAGAATTTAATACACAGTAGATGTTTAATAAATGTTTATTGACTGACAATACTTTACTTTTCAGCTACTCTGGCATGCTTGATGGTTCTTGTTTGGACATTTTATCTCCTGCCTCTGTCTTTGTACAGGTAACCCCCACTCCCATGATGCCTGGAATGCCTTTTCTTCTCACTTCTGCTTTTTGCCTCAGTTCAAATGCTACTTCTTATGGGTATGTACCTGAAATACCTTATAAATATATTCCTAATACACTCAGTAGTTTGTCTTTTGCTCTCCATAGCTTGTCCTCTCTCACCTCATCTTGCCAAATTACTTTTTATCTATTTATAGGTATTTACTTTTATACATGACATTTCCTTCTAAGAGACTATAAGCTACTTGAGGACAAGGAATGTTTTCATTTTTGTCTTTGTGTCTCCAGTATCTATCCTGGAGACTGGACATAGTAGGCATAGAAAAGGCTGCTCAGTGGCTCAGTGGAAAGACTCCTCGATCTGGAGTCAGTAAGCCCTGAATTCAAATCTCAGACACTTACTACTTGTGTGACCCTGAGCAAATTATTTAACCATTCTTTGTTTTGATTCATTGGAAAAGGAAAAGACAAATTACTCCAGTATCTTTGCCAAGAAAATCCTATGGGCAGTCTTGGCCTATTATGGAGCAATAACAATAAAAGGCACAGTAAGTTACTTTTGAATTTAAGTGAATAACATAACTTCTTTTATTTTTAATGGTTCAGGCTTTCATATTTTTATAATTGCTTTTTATTTTTCAAAATACATGCAAAGATAGGTTTCAACATTCATCCTTGCAAAACCTTGTATTCCATATTTTTCTCGCTCCCTCTCCACCTTCCCCCTCTCCTAGACTGCAAGTAATCCAATATAGATTAAACATGTGCAATTCTTCTAAACATATTTCCACATTTATCATGATGCATAAGAAAAATCAGGTCAAAAAGCAAAAAGAAAAAAAGACAAGCAAGCAAACACCATAATTTCAAATTACTCTCCTTTAATAGCAATATTCAAAACAAAATATAGTTTTAAGTCTCACAAAAACAATATAGTTTTAAATATTGTTTCTTAAATATCTTTTTAAACAAACAAAAGGTTCTTTTTAAACATAAACAAAAGGTTTTAGTGGAGTGGGAGACAAGGGAAAGACTCTGAGCTTTTGACACAGCTGAAATTTGAAAACTCTAGAATCAAACAAAACAAAAGTAAAAAATTGTATCATTCCTAAGGCACCAGAAGTTACCCTGAGTTCTCAATGAGACATCAAAGAAGAATGTTTATTAATCTGAGTGTCAGCCAGGTCAGCTAATTCAAAATAAGCTGTACAGAATTGAATTTCAACATTACTTAACTGTTGACATCCAATTTAAATGTAATTAACATGAATTTACTGAGGACCTATCACAACACTAAGCCAAATGTGCCACTTTCTGTGTGAGGCTTTTCCTGGTCCTCCAGATGTTTGTATCTTTCCATTCAAGATTATCTTTTATCTGCTTTGTGTACTGTACACATAAAATGTATGGTTGCATATATATGTTCATGTTGTCTCCAGGTTAAAATGTAATCTCCTTGAGGGAAGAGGATGCTTTGCTGTTTTTGTTTCCTTAGTCTCTAGTATACTACCTGGTATATAATAAAAACTTGTTAATTGATTGCTGAGAATGATAAATGATAAATGATATTCTTTACACTAAAAAATGGATTTTAGGGGCAGCTAGGTGGCGCAGTGGACAAAGCACTAGCCTGAAGTCAGGAGGACACTTCCTAGCAGTGTGACCCTGGGCAAGTCACTTAACCCTAACTGCCTTAGCAAAAATAAAAAAAAAAAAAATAGAAAAGAAAGGATTTTAATGACTACAATTCTTAGACATGAAAGTAATAAAGTAAATGAGTCATATATTTAGATGAGGGATTAACCCATGTTGCACTAGAATCATGAAATATAAAAAACCCACAAAGGTCCATAGTACACTGAATAGGGAGGAATTTATCGAGGAATACCCAAGAATCACATTGAAGAATAAGAAGGGAGATCAAATATTTCATTTTTCTACCAAAAAAAACCCAAACCCAAACCTGACAAGAAATTAGATCATATGAAAAAAGATAAATGTAAACAGAAAGGTGATAGTATTGAGCTTAGAAACATCAAGAGAAGAATAATTTCAGAGTGTGCTGCTAGAAAATCTTGATTAAAAACAAAGTTAAGGCTGGTACAAAACTACATGTTATATTTATTTAGTTTGCTTTTTCTTGGAAGACTGGAAGATTCTGGGATATAAAGTCATTTATGATGTTACTATAAACTCCTGTTTATTTGGAGAAAAAAGTAATGGAAGAAGAGAGTGAAAGAAGACAGGTGAGGAAACAAAGGCAATGTAAATAGCCCCCCTTAGGGTTCTAGAGATTGCCGGAGTTAGGGTGTGAGAATGTGTGCCAGTGAGGACCATGAGAAGGATGATTATACCCATGCATGTTTGCTGAAGTCTAAGTGAAAACTACCAACCTGCTCCCAGTACATCCTATCAGAGATAACCCCTGCCTACGCTTTTAAAAGGGTGAGACTTCCTGACAGCTGTCTCTAAATTTGGGCCTATGTATCGTGTGGGAACTACAGTTCCCATCAGTCAAGCATATGGAGGGACAAGCGGGGAAGCCCCCAGCAAAGAGATACACCTTAGCTCGCGAGCTAAAGACAATTTTGATTCTCAACGTGGAGGGTAAAGGGGAAGGTTTCACGCAGTGCCTGCTGGGAATTGTAGTCTCAGTAGCTGGAGCAACGCTAAACCTGCCGGGAATTGTAGTTTCTGTATATGGGGGGAGGGGATTGGGGAAGGAGGGGGTCGGGCCCTGTCCCTCCCCCCGTCACTTCCTGCCTGGCTGCGGGAGCCCGAGCGGCTCATTCTCTTTAGTGTTTGCCCTGTGGCCGCAGCGTCTGGCTCGGCTTCCCCCTCCCTCCCTCCCCGACCCCCGGTGCCCGCCCCCCACAGGCCATTCCGCCTCCCCTCCCCTCCTCACTACCACCGCCTAACCGATCCTTCAGCGGGGGACGAGTCTCGGGAATCCAGGTGAGGCGCTTCGGCCCAGCCCGTTGCAGCTTGGGGGAAGGGCCTGGGATGGCGGGTGGGTGAGAGAGAAGCGGAGAGGGGACGGGAGACGGCTCCCTTGAGCCACCCCGGCCTAGCTCGGCCTGAGGAGGCGAGGCAAGCCGCTGCTTGTAGAGTGCTTCGGTGGACAGGGCTGGGGACACTAGGCCGCTGAGGGAGTCAGCTTCCCTCCCTGGCCGGAGTGGGGAGGGGCTGCCGTCTCCCCCTCCCCCAAGAAAGGCCTCGGTCCCTCCGCCCTCCGCCCTCCCCGGGGCGGGGATCAGGCCTATTCTGGGAGAAGAGCCCTCAGCCGTCTCCTCTTATTCCAGCTCTTCGCCTCCCTTCCCGGAGATGGGGGCTTGGGAGGTGCAGGTTCCTCCGCCGCCTCTCCCTCCGCCCCTTCTTCATCCTTGGTCTTTTTCCGCTTGCTGCCCCTCCCCGCATTTTCCCCAGAGGAATGGTGTTTGCTGCAGCCCCCACCTTGCTGGGGACTAGTGTCTTCCCCGCCTCCCGGCAATCCCCTTCCTCTCCCTGCACCTTCTCGGCCTGAGGGACGCGCAACAGCCTTTTTAACCTGTTCTTTGCCACGGAGGGAAAGAGCAGGCCCTTTAAGACACGAGCCTCCTGTAAGCTCCCCTTTACGATTTTGCACACACCCCCGGAACCCAGTTAGTTTTTTTTTTCCCTAGCCCAGTTCTAAGGTTAGAGTATTTATTTCAGAATTCAAATATTAAAGGAATTTATTCTGACCCTTTCCCCCACTCCGCTGTCTTCCAGATTGTCCACAGATGGAATGAATGTTCGTTGAATTAAATTGTTGAAGCTCCAGCAGTTTTTTATTGTTCTGTGTCCCGATATTTATTATCAGCGGGGGAGAGAATAGATTGTTGTTTTTTTCTTTATACATATATCATGTATTAGGAAAGAAGTTATGTTTGGGTTTGGTTCTTTAGAAGGAAATAGATTAAAGTTCCTCAGTTACAGACCTCATACACCTGTGCATTTGGGGAAATGCATTTTTCTCCTGGCGGCTGTAATGAGCAAAAGAGTATTTCAGTTGATAGTGATCCATAGCAACTGAAACAGATAAGAGATTCTCTTCGGTATAAAAGTATATGGAACTAGCTGATATATTTATCATCTGAGGCCACAGCCTTGTAAGAAAAAGGTAGTATTGTCATCCCGCCATTAGTAAATAGATGTAGTAGTTTATTCTGTCCTTGTCCTTATTCCAAATTGCTGTCTTCTATAATATAGTTCAAACCTCCAAAACTGTACCTTTTTGCCAGCTCCTCTACTTGCATTTACTGATCCCCATTATAAACCTATGCACTTATCCATGTTGCAGTATTAGTCGTGTAAGAGAATCTCTTCTCTAAAGCCAAATGTGTATGGCAGTCCAGTGATCTATATCTATTTTTTTAAGCTATGGGAAAAGCTTGAAGGTTTCAGAGAGTTTTTTGTTTTTCTTATGCTGTCAAATTGTCTCATTTGTGAATGTGGAGGAGAAAGCTAAATTTTAAATTGCTTGAGTTATCTTTAGGTAATCAAAGTGAGATAAATTTTATTAAGAGTTATTGATATAAAAATTAAAGTAATTGGTTTGCAGAGTAATTTTAGTAATGACAGGTGAGATTTCAGTGTGGCAAGTTCGTTTGTGCTGAGTTTATTTTTAATTCAGAAGTTAGATATGCTGGTGTATCTTGTACTAATTAGCAAAATAAGTTACGAAAACCCTGATTTATAGAAAAATTAGGGGATACTTTTTTGTTTTCTAAAAAGGTTCTTTTATAATGTTAAATAAATTCAATATATTCCCTTAATTAAAATATTTTATTTACTTCTTTGAAACATCTTTTGCTTAATTTTATGAAGTATACACATTGGACCCTGATTTGTTGTAGTTTGATACACTTCTAAAGTGTTATTGTCCATTTGGTATAATTTAAAATCTATAAGTTTCCTAAATGTTTAGATTATGAGTAAAACAAATTACTTGTTGCCTTTTGTAAAGTGTAGTGCTGTCATAAATTACATTTAAAAATTGACTTAGAATTTAATTTTTCCCAAGCCATTATTCTCTCAAGTTAGTTATTTTTCTAATAAATGTAAAAAGTTATCTTTCACATAGCAATTTACAGATAGTAGTTGTTTTGTGGAGTAGAAATTTTTGTAATACACATTTCATGACTAAAATGGAGGTTTTAGTGAACTAGATGTGTGGGGTAGGATTAGATCAGTTTTTTCTCAAATTGTAAGTTTTATTATTGGCATATTATTTGTGTATGAAACAGCAGTTGTTTTTCTCATTGTGATACTAATTTTTTCTGATAATTAAAATTTTTTTGAATTTTCCTCCTAATTTAATAGATATTTGTTAAATTTATCTTTAATGGAAAATAACTTTTTGTGTCAAAGTTAAACTATGGTTAATAAGTTATGTGAAAACTTTGAAAGGTTTTTTACAGTGGTTGTGCAAATATGCTGATGTAATTTTAGGTTAAGAATTAAGTAAAGAATATTCTGATTAGAAACTTTAAATTCTATTATCAGAAATATTTTTAAAGCCTCATCACATAAGTAAATTTAGTCATTTTAAAACCTTGATTTTAGTAGTCATGTAATATCAGCATCAGTGTAGATGACAAGCAGATATTATTCTCTTATTTCTGTAATTTAGAGAAATTATTAACAATAATATTTTGTGTCACTTTCTAGAATTATTAAATATATAACTATAAACATTGCTTTCAGAATTATTCTGTTGTAGACATGTAGTATTAGTATTCCAGTCGTTTGTCCACGGCAGTGGAAATTTTTTGTTTTGTTTTAGTCATCAGAATATGGAAAATAAGGAAGACTAATTTTTGAACCTTCACTTAATACTCTAGAAAAGGAAAAGGTTATATTTTATTTTCTTTTATTTTTTTTTTATATATTTTATTTTCTAAAATGCTTCAAGATTTCCAGTATTTTTCAGTTACAGATTTTTTGGTATTTATTGTTGCTATCATAAACATTCCCTTCTGAATTAGTTTTGGCCCCTATCAGAATACAGCCAGAAAAAGCACATTTGTATGTAGGTTGTCAAGTTATGGAACAAACTAAAACTTGTAGAACTATTTTGGGGGCAGGATTCCACTTCTAGAGTGTCATGCAACTAGTAATGGAAAACGAAAAGATAGATCTCTGCAACTAGGACATAGCCACACTAAGCCAAAAATACTTAATACATCGAAGAACAAAGTAAATAGAACTTGTAGATTTCTGCTGATTTCCTCTTCTCCTATATTCTTTGAAAAAGACCAAGAATATTTCCTTATTTGGAATCATATCCACAGCACTAATGACAGCTTTTCAATTTTGCAAAGAATTATTGCTTTTTTACTAAGTATTGATGGAAGTTAAAAACCTACAAGAGTCAAGGCCTGAGGCCTTGTGAATGTTCTTATATGAGTTTGGGTGGTGATTGTAATGGTGGTTACTGAAATTACTGGAAAATTTAACTGTAATTTTTGCTTTATACCAGACCTACCAGTGGTTCCTTTAGGAATTTCTCACCTCTCCTTCCCCAAGTTGAATGTAAATTTTGAGGGGCCCACACGGTTTTTTTTTTTTTTTTTTTTTTTTTTAGTCTTTTTTAGTCTTTAGTCTAACATAGTGCCTTACAAATAAAAGCCATTAAAATTTATTTTTAAAAAGTTTTTATAGAATAGATGGTTAGTATGTTTCTTGAATTGAGTTTCTTGGTGACAGGAGGCTTTGAAAATAAAAATAGTTTTCTGTTCTTAATTTTCTCCTGACCTCTTTAATTTTTTTATTATAGTTCAGGTTATAGCACTAGGACGATTCTAAAAAAGAAGAAACTACAAACTAAAGTTACAACTCTTCTGAGATGTGCTAGTTTATTAAAGTTAATTTTTAACTAAGATGGATTTACATGATCTTTTGGGGGATATGTTGAGAGAAAAATTTGATTAATTATAGAAATAGAAGAGTAAGAACCATGTGTTTTTTTTTATACCAAGATGTTACTTTTGACAAATTATTTGATGAATATCTATAAATATCTTTTGAATTGAATCTCATCTAATCTACTCATCTAAGATACCCTTAAGGAAGGATATTATGAAGTTTGGTTTGTTTTTTATTTTTTGAATTTGAGACAAAAATCAAATGGATGGTTTTAATTTTTAAAAAATTTTCTCTCCTTTCATATTTCATTTATTTATTTTCAGAATTTTATTAGGTTTTTTTTTTTTTTTTTTTTTCCCTGAAGCAATTGGAGTTTAGTGATTTGCCCAGGGTCACACAGTTAGGAAGTGTTAAGTGTCTGAAACCACATTTGAACTCAGGTCCTCCTGACTTCAGGGCTGGTGCTCTATTCACTGTCACACCTAGCTGATCCATTTTATTAGTTTTTGACATTTATTTTTATAAGATTTTGATTTCCGTTTTTTCTCTCTTCTCTTCCCTTTCCAAACCAAGATGGCAGTCAACCTAATATAGACTACACATATACAATAATATTAAACATATTTCCCCTTAGTCATGTTGTGAAAGAAGGTTCAGAATATAAGGGAAAAAGCAACAAAAAAGTGAGTATAATATGCTTAAATCTTTAGTTAGACTCCATAGTGCTTTCTCTTGATGTGGACAGCATTTTCCATCGTAAGTCCATCTTAGATTATTGTGTTGCTGAGAAGAGCAAAGTCTATCAAAGTTAATCATCTCGACAATGTTGTTGTTACTGTGTACAATATTCTCCTAATTCTGCTCACTTCACTCATCAGTTCTTTTAAGTCTTTCCAGGTTTTTCTGAAATCCACCTGCTCATCATTTTTCATAGAACAATAGTATTTCATAACATTCATATACCACAGTTTATTCAGCCGTTCCCCAATTAATGGGCATCCACTCAATTTCCAGTTCTTTGCCACCAGAAAAAAGAATTATTATAAACATTTTTGTATATGTGGGTTCTTTTCCATTTTTAATGATCTGGGATACAGACTTAAAGATATTGCTGGATCAAATGGTATTCAGTTTTTAAGGCCTTTGGGCATAGTTCTAAATTGCTCTACAGAATGATTGGATCAGTTCACAACTTCACCAACAAAAAGTAAATATTTATCATTTTCCTTTCTGTCATATGAGCCAATATATTGTGAGGTGATAACTCAGAATTTATAAGTCTCTAATTTATAGTGATTTAGAGCATTTTTTCATAACTATAGATAGCTTTAATTTCTTCTTCTGAAAACTGCTTGTTTATATCCTTTGAATATTTATCAATTGGGAAATAATTTGTATTCTCCCAAATTTGATTCAGTTCTTTATATAATTTAGAGCTTTTATCAGAAACACTGGCTGTAAAAAATTGTTTCCCAGATTTCTGCTTTCCTTCTAATCTTGGTTGCATTGACTTTTTGCAAAAACTTTTTATTTTGATGTAATCAAAATTATTCTTGTATTTCATAATGTTCTCTATCTTCTGTTTGGTCATAAATTCCTCCCTTCTGCAAAACTCTGACAGGTAAACTGTTTCTTACTCTCTCAATTTATTTATAGTCTTACTCTTTATGTCTAAATCATGTACCCATTTTGATCTTTGTCTTGATATAGGGTGTAAGATGTTGACTATATCCTTTTTATTCATGATCATAATATGTGAGAGAGGATAGAGGGGCCATTTTTATCCATACTCTTTTACACATGAGGAAATTGAAACTCAGAATTCTAAGTTAAGTTGAGGATACGCTTGTTGCTAGTGCTTGAGCCAGGACTTGCCCCTAGGTTCTCTGAGGCTAGCACACTAGTTATTTTTCTGTTGTACTCTGATGCCAGTGAAATGTATAATTGAATAATAAGTTTATCCTAAAGATAGGATATTTAGAGTAGCAAACCATATTTTCTTTCTTTTTTTTCCGTTTCAAAATATTTACATGGATAATTTTCAACATTCACACCTACAAAATCCCATGTTCCAAACTTTTTCTCTTCCCCAGACAGCAAGTAGTCCAATATATGTCAAACATATGTAGTTCTTCCATACATATTTCCACAAATATCACAGCAAATCATATTTTCAAGAAAACACTATAAGATTATTTGTTAATATTATTGAATAAAGATGGTTGCAGAGTTGCAAAGATGTCTCAGCTAGCCACCTTTACTGAATGCTGTGAGCCAAAAACTTTACCACCACCAAAGCAAAATTTAATGGAAATTGTTTAATTCACACTATAAATGTTAAAGTTAAAGCACTACTTAACATCTGTGGTTCTATACATAATATAGCTGTGGATCAATCCTTACAAAAACCATATTTGCTCTTACGTAACAGCATATTCAGGGTTTTTTGTTTGTTTGTTTGTTTCTTAAACAGTTTTGTTTAATATGCTTGTACAAGATATAACTCCTAAAACTTGAGGATAAAAAAATTGAGGAAAGTATTTTTAATTAGATTTCTTTTTTGTTATTTTCTAACTCAAAATTTGTTTAATCAAGATACTAATTTTATAGATGCAATAAATGTGAATTTTTAGTTTTTTTTAAACAATACAAATTAAACTGCTTTGTTTTAGCCTTGTATAAAAATCAGTACAAGGAGTTTTGTTTAATTCATTAATTTAATTTGTTTAATTCATTGAGCCAGGTTATAAAGATTAAAAAAATTTATTAGATTAACATGATATGTGTTTGTTTTAGAAACATGATTGGAGGTTAATGATGAACTTAGGTTTCTTTCTAGGATTTCTGGCTACAAGTGTAGGAGTGATGTCAATTTTGTAGCCTGGTTGAGAGGATCCTATTTTCCTTGTTTGCATATTTTTTACTGTATTTTAATATAGATAGATATTTGGGACTTCAAAAAAACGAATAAAAACATTAAGGTTCAATAAATTTTCATTTGGATTTAAAATTATTGTGTAAGGATCATTTGATGAAGAAAAAGAGATAGCACTGAGTTTTTTGTTAGATGTCTTCATCTGTGATAAAACATCATTTTTTTTAATATAGAGTGCTGGCCTTAAAGCCAGGGAGATTTAGTTCAAATCCCACCTCTGATACATACCTGTTTGGTGATTTGACAAAGCTAGTCTTAGTGTTCTAGATAGTTTTCTCATTGCCTCAGAAGTGTTGAACTGTATTGGTAAAGATTATTTCCTCATCTTAGATTTCCCAATGAATTTACAGGTTCAGTCCTTATTCTAATTCCTTTATCTGTAATTGAGGACCTTCTAACTCAAAGATTTTGAAATAGGAGCTTTTAAGGTCAGACCACCATCAGCATCATTTAATTATGTTTCTCTAGTACTGTCGAATTAGAATCTCATTTTTGGAAGGTTCTTCAGAAATCATAGAGTCCTGAATGTTATGGAATATTATTGTTCTATAAGAAATGATCAGGAGGAGGATTTCAGAGAGACCTGGAGAGACTTACATGAACTGATGTTAAGTGAAGTGAGCAGAACCAGGAGATCATTGCATGTGGCAACAAGAAGACTATGATGATCATTTCTGATGGACTTGGTTCTCTTTAACAATAAGATAATTGAAGCCAGTTGAATGTGAATCACAACATAGCATTCTCACTCTTTTTATTGTTGTTCACTTGAATTTTGTTTTCTTACTCATTTACTTTCCTTTTTGATCTGATTTTTCTTGTGTAGCAAGAGAATTTTATAAATGTTCACACACACACACACACACACACACACACACACACACACACACACACACACACACACACACACACACACACGTTGAGATCCCAGATAAAGAATCCCTGTTATAGAAGGAAATGAGAAAAGAACCTAAGGCAGAGCTTTGGGGAAGATGCATAAATAGGGGTTTAGTATCTGTCTTTTTCAACCAGTAGAAAAATAACATTAAATGAATAAAACAATATGTTGTGATGAAGAAATACAATGGACTTAAAATGAAAAGATAGGATTTGAAATCCTGACAATAATGTTTATTAGTTAGATGACCGAAGTTAAAACACAATGTTCTTGGGACTCAACTTCCCCATCTTTTAAAAGGGGATAATAATAAACTAATGCATAGGGCTGTTATGACAGAATAAAATTTTAAAGGTTCAAGATAAATGGTGGCCTTGTTATTGGAGAGTGACAGACAAGTTTGAACTGCAAATGTGGAGTAGCCTAAGATCCCTGAATCATGCAAAATTGATAATTTTTTTTAAAGGGTGGTGGAATTCAAATAGTCTATTATTATTTTATATTGGGTACAGACCTTTCTTAGAAGCATAATTGTTTTAAGTCAGCAACTGAATACCAACCGTTATCAATGATCTATGTCAGCAGTTCTCAAAGTATCATCTGAGGGTCCATAACTTCTAAACAATTTCCATAGTAATATTAAAACATTTTCATTGTAAAGATAATAAATATCAATAAATGTAACCTACATAAATAAACAAAAAAGAAATCACATAGTCCAAGTCTGAACAAGAATAACTCTACAATAGAAGTGTTAAACTCCCAGGGGGTGTAAGGAGCCAGAAAAACTCCCAAGTATTTCCTGAACCATAACAAAATAAATAGAACACAACATGCATAATTTCAATTTGTGATTTTCTGAGTTAGTAGTATAAAATCTGCAGAGATTTCAGGGACCGCTTTCAATTTGATTTTGACAGTACTGTGTGCTGTCCCTAACAAGTGGCCATCCCACTTTCTGCTTTTGAGGTAGCTCATTCACCTTTGGTGCAGCTTTAAGTGTTAGGAAATTTTTCTTTAGATGAGTTAACACTTGTCTTTCTGTAATTGCTACCTATCAAGATCCCAGATCTGTCTTCTGGAGGCAGGTAGAATAAGTACAATCCCTTTTCAACCAGAAAGCTAAGCAAATTGTTCCTCTTTCCCCCTCAAGTTTTCTCCTAGTTGTCAGTATTCTTTTAGTCTAGTATGGTATCAGAAATTAAATACAATACACTACTTGTAGTCTGAGCAAGGCAGAATGCAGTAAGACTGTTATAACCTCTTTCTTTCTGGGCATTATGCCTCTACTCACAGAGCCTAGTTTGGGGTTTTTTTTGTTTTTTTTTTTTGGTGGTCATGTCATAAAATTGACTCATTGACCTTCAAGTCTTTTTCTTCCTGATTTGTCTAGCTTTGTCTTCCATTCTGTACTTGATTATTTTGAACGTGAATGTAAGGCTTCACATTTAACTTGATTATATGTCAAATAGTTTTTTTAATTGTTCTATCTTGTTGAGATCTTTTTAGACTCAAAAACATCTCACAGTTAGTTAGTTTTCTTTCCTAGCTTCTTGTCAACAGTAGATTTAATAAATTTGCTGTCAGTGCTTTCATAATTGATTCTGCTTGTTTTTTTCTCCTCTGTCATCACAATTTGTTTTTTATGAAATAGGAAGCATTTTGTTTATCTTTCCATTGATTAATGATTTGACCAATTATTCAAATGTTTTAGAATGTGTTGATAAATATTATCTCCCTATGTTTTCTTTATATTTTTTGCAGGTGTTTGGTTAAGTGATTTTCCCAGGCTCACACAGCTATTAAGTGCTGCCTGAGGCAGGATTTGAACTCACTCCTGATTCTAGGGCCATTGTTCTATCCACTGGGCCAGTTAGGTGCTGATCCTTCCGCCTGTTTTTTTTTTTTTTTTTTTTTTTTAAGTACCTAATATTTTATTTTTTCCCCAATTGCATATTGAAAGACTTTTAAACATTGTTTTTAAAGTTTTGAGTTCCAAATTCTTTCCCTTTCTCCTTTCTCCTATTCCCTGAGGTGATAAGCAATTAGATAAAGGTTATACATGTGCAGTCATGTAAAACATTTCCATATTAGTCATTTTATACAAGAAGATTTAAAAAAAAAGAAAGAAAGAAAGTGAAAAATAGCATGCTTCAGCCTCTATTCAGACAATATCAATTTTTTTCTCTGGAGGTAGATAGTATGGTTCATTATTAGTCTTTTCAGATTCTAGGATTATTGTATTGTTGAGATTAGCTAAGTACAGTTCATCATGCAGTATTGCTGTGTGCAGTGTTCTCCTAGTTCTGCTCTTTTCACTTTGCATCAGTTCATGTAAGTCTTTGCAGGTTTTTCTTTTTTTTTTTTTTTTGAATTTTTGCTATTTAAAAATTTTTTTTAGCTTTTCATTTTCAAAATGTATGCATAGATAGTTTTCAGCATTCACCTTTGCAAAATCTTGTATTCCAAATTTTTTTCTCCCTCCCTTTCTCCCACCCCTTCTCTTGGACAGTAGGTAATCCACGATATGTTAAACATATGCAATTCTTCTATACATATTTCCACAGTTATCATGTTTGCATGTTTTTCTAAGAGCATCCTCCTCATCATTTCATATAGGCACAATAGTTTTCCATCACAAACTTATACCACTGTTTGTGTAGCCATTTCTCAATTGATGGGCATCCTCTAAATTTGAAATTTTTTGTCAGCACAAAAAGAGCTACTGTAAATATTTTAGTATTTATTGGTCCTTTATTATTTCTTTTTTTTTTTTTTCTTTTTGCATCTGTTTATGTTAGGGACTTAATAGTGGAATAGTGTTATTTCTAGGTCAAAGGGTATATGCATAGTTTTATAGTTATAGTTCCAAATTGCCCTCTGAAATGATGGGATACATTTACTATTCCAGCAAATAGTGCATTAGTGTCCCAATTTTTCCATGTCCCTTCCAACATTTGTCATTTTCCTTTTTTGTCAAATTAGCTAATTTGATGGGTGGTACACCAAAGTTATTTTAATTTTCATTTTTCTAGTCAGCAATGATTTAGAGCATTTTTTCATATTACTAGAGATAGCTTTGATTTCATCTGAAAACTTCATATCTTTTAACCATTTTCATGTGGGGAATGATTTGTATTCTAATAAATTTGACTTGGTTCTTTATATATTTTAGAATCTGTACATCAGAGAAACTTGCTATTAATTTTTTCCTGCTTTCTGCTTTCTTTCTAATCATGGCTGCATTGGTTTTCTTTGTGCAAATCCTTTTTAATTTAATGTAATCAAAATTATCTGTGTCATATTCTGTAATGCTTCCTATTTCTTGATTGATCATAAATTCTTCCCTTATCTATATATCTGACAGGTAAACTATTCCATGTTCCCTAATGTCCCTATGTCTTAAACTTTCCTTTTAAGATTTGTATGATGTTCAAAAGGACTGAAATTAATATGTTAATAGTACTTTTGTTTGTGGTAGTACTTAATTATTTCAGCTCAAAAACTTATTTTTTTCAGGAAGCCTATCTTAGCTTCTTTATCTTTCCCAGCAAGACATGTGTTCTCTTTCTAACTCATAACACTTTTTGTGTCTTTTAATCTACTTTTACATTATGTCTTGTGTGAGCTATTTATATGTATTCCTTTTTACCTATTAGACTGTAAGCCTCAAGAAGGCAAGAACTGTATTTTAGTCCTATTTGACCTGTGGCAGTCATGCTTAAAATAGGTAGTTAACAGTTTAGTGACTTAACTTTTGTTTAAGTCTCAGTAAAGAGAAGTTATGAACTAATTTTTTTTTCCTCTTAGAATGGCTTTTCACTCTAAAAAAATTATGTTTGCATGATAAGGTCTTACTGTTTTGTGACTTATGTTCTTATTATATAGTCAAGGAAATTTGCTCTGATTTCATTTTTGAACTTCTATGATCTTTTCCTGTATGTCATTTAAATGCTATTGGGCAAATAAGTTGCCTTTCAATTAGGATGTCAGTCCTGTGGTGCTCTCAAGGATGAATTCTTTCTAAGTAGCTGAATTTTCTGGATATCTGAAAATTGACACCTTTAAGAGGCCACATTTCTTTTTAAAATTTTCAATCAATATTTTTCAAAGAAATCTTTCTAAAATTCTGTTATTTTTATATATCTTTTCCAAAGGGCATATCAATTCTAACTTTTTCTCTTTCTCTCTCTCTCTCTTTAATGACACAGTCATTATTTAAAAACTCATTTATTGTGATACCTTCTTGGCTTATTGAGCTTATTTAGGGCTATTTGCTCCTATATTAAAACATTCTCTGAATTCTTCTGTCAGCACTTTGTAGTTTTTCTGAACCCTCATTATCCATAGTTTCTTCTCACTGGTCATTGTGCTTACCTTTAGCACTGATCTTCTATTTCTTATCAGCTTTTTTTTTTTTTTTTTTTAAATACACATAACTAAACTAATTAGAACTATATATAAAATAAAGATAAATTTTGATTCAGGACTTGAGGGACCAGGGACTCTTTTGTGAGTAAAATTTATGAATTTGTGTTATCAATGTTGGCTGTACAGAAATTTGTTTTGTTTCCTTCCTGGTTGTCAGCTGATTTTCTAGCAGTAAGATATTACTATAGTATTCTAAAAGTGATAACCTTCATTAAAAAATTTCATCTCTGAATTACAGTGGAAAAATCTAGGGAATTGTCTGGTCAATCTAATGAATTTATAGGAAGGTGAAATTTAATTGCATTTTCCTGTGGAGGATATGGATTTGACATTGGCACCCTTTGGAGAATGTTTTTTGACTGATGATAATAAATTGACACTCCTACAAGATATAAATGGACTTTCTTTGTGCTGGCATACAATGAATTCTGGGGATTTCAGCACTACCATGACTGCCTTAAAACAAGACACATGGAAACTACATGGTCAGATGTCATAGAAATGATGTCCTGTTAGCCCAAAAGACAGCAACAGTTGGACAGCGATTGAATATTGAATGCCTGAACTGAGCTCTGGGAAGTTAGTTGCAGAGGAACATAATGCTGTCAACTATGTAGCAGGTACGGAAAGAGCCACTATATGTTTGAAGTGATGGGAGTTCCTTACCCTGGTTTATTGAAATGTTGAGAGTTCATTCTGAAGTTTATTTTTCTCTCTCTCTCTCTCTCTCTTTTTTTTTAAGCTTTTTATTTTCAAAATACGTACATAGTTTTCAACATTCACCTTTGCAAACCCTTGTGTTCCAGAAATTTTGTTTCCTCCTATATGTTGAATATGTGCGATTCTTCTATACATATTTTCACAATTATCCTGCTGTACAAGAAAAATCAGATCAAAAAAGGAAAAAAATGAGAAAAAAAAAAAACAAAAAACGAGCAAACAACAACAAAAATGGTGGAAATACTATATTGTGATCCACACTCAATCTCCACATTCTTCTCTCTGGATGCAGAAGGGTCTATCACAAGTCCATTGCAACTGAACTGAATCACCTTGCCATTGAAAAGAATCACATCCATCAGATTTGATCATTATATAATCTTGTTGCTATGAACAGTGTTCTCTTGGTTCTACTCATGAAGTTTTTTTCCCAACAACTTCAAATTTGAGAGTTACAGAATTCAGCCTTTTATCAGAAAATACATTTTTAAGAGTTCCTACCCACTGCTCAATCAATACCTGACTAACCTTCTAACAAAAGGATAATTTCTTAAGCAACAACTATTGCCTTACTAGCTAATTCAATTTCAAGAGTTTTAAAGTCTGACCTATCAAGAAAAGGGGATTTTGTGGGCAAAGTACTCTTTTGAAGAGGATTATGCACCTGGTCCCCAAAGCTGGAAAAGAAGCAAAATGCTAAATACCATAATATAAAGGAGGAAGAAACCTGATTTTCACTTTTATATTGCCATGAAACATTCAGATTGTGAGTGTATAATCTGATGTTGAGAATTGCGATCTCTTTGGTAGCCACCTCCAAACTTTTTTCCTTCTTGGAAGGATCCAGGTTCTTAGGGTAGTGCTGTCAGGTTTTATGTTTAAGTATATATTTCTGTAGAGTGAAATTGGGACTTATAGAATATCTTTCTAGCCTCTCCCAAGTTTGTTTCCCTTTCTAAATGTTGTAAGCAAATCTTGATTTAAGTGGGAATATTTTTTCTGTAGCATAACGAACCCTAAATCTCTGGAAAGAGCTTTGAATTACAAGGACTTTAGGAATCTGTGGAAAATGGGAGGAGTATATTGATTATGGACTATGTACTATGACCCTTTCATGTATTTTACTGCACTGTTGAGTTGTAGTATAGTACTGACTATTGAGTTGTTGCCTTCTTTTAAAAAAATTTTCTGTGTGGTAGAATAAAACAGGGCTTCTTAAACTTTTGTCTACTTGCAACCTCTTTTCACCGGGAAATTTTTACATGGCCCTGGGTATATGTGTATAAAATAGGCATACAAATCAAATATTTGCTGATAGTACATCCCATTTTCACAAACCACAGTTTAAGAAGCTGGGGAATAAAGAATGTCCTATATTTTATATATATGTATCTTGGATACTTATATGGAATCTGAATGTAACCAGAATTGAAGGGAGACCTAGATATGAGCTTAATCTGGGATTTACCCAGAGAAGACTTTGGGTGGAGATATAAATCAGAAAGTTATTATGGAAGAGGGGAGCCCCTCAAAATTGAACCCAATTTTTGTATAGAGTCTGAGACACTGAGCCATTGGCTACACTAAAAATCAGTAAATTGGACAGATACTTCAGATAAAATAAAAATAGTAGGAATTATATTAATAGAATTTATAAATATTTCAATAAAGATCTCAGTGTAAGAAAGCCCTTTAGATGTTAAGTATATTCATTAAAGATGAGTGGGGAAATTAGATAGAAATCCATTCATGACAATTTGAGAGTTCATATTCTCAGATGTCATCTCATCTGAGTTACAGACTCAGATTTATTATTGGTAATTTAGTATATTTAATTCTGTTCCCCTCCTACCCCCAAAAATATCTAGGGGTATTTTATAGAACATTTACACAAATACTTTGGAGCACATTTTTATCCAATAATTGCATTTGAATTTAGATAAATAAAAAGTATTTTTGCAAAATTAAAGCATTTGAATATTTTTTTAAATTACCTCTTTGAAAATTAAGATTTTATGATTATGTAGTATATGATTTCTGTGTTGTTGTTTTTTTTTAAGTGTAAATTTTTCAGTCAGAATTTAACTCTCAGTTTTCCTAAACATCTTTGCTGGAAAAAGTTGAGAATTTTAAAAATACCTATCTCCTAATATCTGCAGAATTTACATTTCCTTTCAGAAAACAGTATACAAAATTTTCAACTAATTGGGCCTTTTGAAGAGCCTTTTTGCAGAGTTCCACAATAAGAAATGTCATATTTTCAGAAAATTTCCCTATTTCTGTTTGATTTTCGTCTCTAACCTTCAGGTCTTAGGAGTATTTTCTCTTAATGGGGGAAAACATAGTTAAGAAAATTATTAATGTTATGTCTTTCTTTGCAGGCATCTCTTAACTCATAACATCACCGAACTGAAACTAAAACTACATTGTCCCTGGAGAGCGCACCCTCTTTTCAAGGTACCAGAAATTTACATTCACTCTGAAATTGTAACCTATTCTTCATTGAAGGCATCACTGATTTTTCTGATGTTTGGTAAGCAGAAATCTTAATTTTAAGTGGTGTTTTGTAATTTAAAAGGTTGAATGAATTACATTAATGCAGTTATTTTTTGTCTGAGTAAGTCTTGAAATTTAATTAAAAATTAATAGCAAGAAAAATTCATGACTACAATATAAGAACCTTTAGCTAGTACTTCCACATATTTTAACTGTAAAGACATGAACATTGGACCACTGATATTGTAAAAAACAGAGCTAATTTAATGAGCTTATTTATTGGTCGAATTGGTTTAAGAATTTGGGGAGTTTTTCTGCTTCAGACTGATTTTACCTGGTATTTGTATTTTTTTTTTCAGTCTTTAGAACAGTGTTGAATTTATCTTAAAATGTTCAACTTAATTGTTCAACATTCATTATTTAGCACTGGCAGCTTCTAATCATCCAAGCAAAAGAAAGAAAAAAGTTTTGCAAGAATTTGCATGACATTGAAAAATACTTATATCATTTCTTTTCTGTGGACTCTTTACATTCTTTGATTAACAGGAATGCTTTGTAAAACTTTTTTTTTTCTTTTTTAAGCACTTTCCTTCCAAGTGCTCAAAGTTCTTTCTCTTTTGCCTAACTAAATTTCACAATTTAGTTTCCCTGTGTGGTAATTAGGGAACAAGTACTGTCCTTGAGGATGAGGAAGTACTAATAGCTCATATTACCATAATGCTGTAGAGCTCAGAACATGTGATGTGGATAGTACTCATATTGTACTCATTTTACAAAGGAAGAGATAGAGGATCCAAAAGGTAAAGTAATTTGCTGCAGATCACATGTCTGGTCTTCAAATTCTCAGGTCCAAGGCTCTTTCAGCCACTTCCTGCAGCCTTTCCCAGAAAATTGAGACAGATTGATTAAGGAAATTTCACAGAGCTCCAGGACAATAGATGATGGCTGTGAGGGGGTGGGCAGTGAATTATATATGTAAAATTTTATTCCTTGGATTTATCTAATACCTTTCTTCAAAGAATGTATTTATCATTATCATATTTTCATATTTTATATTATCATAGCCTGCTGTTCATCTTTTAATTTACAAGGCTGCAATAAACAATTCAAGCCTTTTAAAACTTATCACAATATTACTGCGACCATTACTATTAATATTACTGAAGGGAAACTGAGGCACAGAGAAGTTAATTGCTGAGAGTTATTGAATTAATAGTTGAGCTACAGCTGATGGAAAGATCTACATTACTGAAGATTAGTTTTGCTGCTTTGATTTGGATTTATTGTTTACTATTTTATACTAGGGCTGATTTTTTTTTTTTAAATAAATAGGATTCCAGTACTTGTTCATGTTGAATATGGTGACTAAGGTAATAATGTTTCTGAATAGGTGGCATATATGAAGTTTCTTTGGGAGCAAAATAGTTAGCAATTGTTACATTGATCCAAGTCTTTTTTTAGGCAATAATATACTAGATTATGCTGGATGCTACTTTAGTATCTCAAACAAATCATAAATATTGTATAGTGAATGTGTATATATACCTGGTTAAAACATTTGTTGCAGAAGGAACAGTTTCTTTAAGTGTTACTTTCTGGGGAGTTGAATTAGAAGAAGGCAAAAAAGAGAAATCTGAAAAAGTGATTAGAAAAGAAAATGAAATATTCGGACGTTTAGGTAAAAGAGGTATGTCTTCTTTAAATTGAGTGCATAGTATGAGAATAGGTTATTTTCTAGGTTGACCCAAGTAAAATAAATCATTTTTTAAAGTAATGAATTATTATTGTTGTTTTTTAAATAGATTTAGCTGACAAAAAATTAAACTAGAAAAGATAAAATTCTATATCAGATACCAAGCATTAAATTAGTTTTATATGAGACTAATTTAAAATAACCAATTTTAAATTATTTAAAATATTAAAATAACCAAAAGACCAGTCTTTTGACTGATACAAAAAGTCTGAAATAGTGTGGATCACTTCCAGTCATTATTTTTGTTAATGTTTTCCTATAAGTGATTATTTCTTTAGTGCTGCTTTTTCTTTGTCTTTCATAATATGTTTGAGTTGCAAAGTATGTGCTGGTGTTTGTATCAAGCGTCTCCTCCAAATAATGGAATTTTATCTTCAAGAGGAGCACATTTCTGGAAGTGTTTAAGTAGTTAAACTTTGTTTTTCAGTCTTGGTATATAAGCAGGCTGCCCTAGTAATTCTTTCCTTGATACGTCTTTCTTTTTTTTTTAAGCTGAGGCAGTTGGGGTTAAGTGACTTGCCCAGGGTCACACAGCTAGAAAGCGTTAAGTGTCTGAAACTAGATTTGAATTCGGGTCCTCCTGACTTCAGGGCTGGTGCTCTATCCACTGTGCCACCTAGCTGCCCAGTGATACTGCTTTCATAGCAAATGCTTCAGGAAGTCATTATGTAAGGTAGATTGTGGTGGAATTGATTTTTTTCATTGCTGCTGTTCTATCCATAAAGATTAGGCTAGTTTTTTGTGCTTATCATTGTATCCAAATCTAGTACGATGCCACTAATTTGCAGTCCTCTGGAAAAGGCCTTCTTATAATATACTCAAATCTTTATTATACTTAGAAAGAAATCCCACAAATGTGGGGAGTACAGATAATTAGGGTGTTAAATTCCCAGAAATTGCCACAGAATTTATTGGAGTTGTTTTTAATCTATTCAACCAGTATGGATCATGGATTTAACTATGAGTTGAATACTCTATTTAAGGTTTTATTTTGAAGGAACTGTAACAAAATCTATTGGGGGTATTTTGGATAGAAGGAAATATTTAAGGTTTCTAACACCATTTTATCTGAACAGTAACTCTTGGAGGTAGGTACTATTATTATCATCATCTCCATTTTACAGATGAGGAACCTGAGGCTGATATGTTAAGTGCCTTGTCCAAGGTTACACAGCTAGTAAGTATCTAAGGTTACATTGAACTCAGGTCTTATGGACTCTGGGTCCAGTGTTTCTATCCATTGAGTTCTATCCATTCTACCTACCTGGTAGAATGAAAATGGGAAGTATAATTTTTTTTATTGTTCTCTGAAGGATTTTTGAGTGGATGAAATCTCCCAAAACCTAAGGAGAAAAACACATATGCATCTGAGCAAGCACTACCATAATAGGCTTCTTGAACTGGAAAAAACAGAAATTGTTTATTTTAACCACCTGTGCAGGAGTCAGTCTCTGCTACAACATTTATAATAGGTGGTTATCCAGCTTCTCTTTGAAAGTTGCTAGTGATGACTAAATAAGAGCTTCGCACAGCAGTCCATTCCGTTTTCATACATATCAAATTATTACCAAGTTTTATTTATATTGAGCCAAAATGTGCCTTCCAAAAACTTCCAACTATTCATTCTATTCTTCAAACTAATAGGTAATTTTTTTTTTAGTACTTTAAAGCTTCATTTGCTTCTGTAACCTGTGTAACTTGTTCTTAGAGGTAAGGTACTGATTAAGTCTCTGAGTAATGTTTATTCCAAATTGATCTTCTAAAGTAAAGCAAGAACAATTTGTATTTCTTGTAGGTCACAAGATGGATAACATTAGTGTTTTACAATGGAAATGATCCTTAATACTTTTTATATTTGTGTATCTAATGTGCTCTTGGGTCAGTTTCTTTTGTTTTAACATTTGACTTTCCCCATTCACACAGAACTTGCTCAATTGTGGCTGAGTCAGAGAGGTAGTTTGACATAGATTTTGATTGCTTTTCTTTGAGATTGGAGTTTGAATAATATTAGTTTTTTTGTAAAGGACACTAGGATGGTATTATTGATGATATCCAGTGAACCATTGTTACAAGTGACTTTGTGGTAGTTTTTTATGTCAGTGTAATTTTTAAATTACATATTTTGACGATATCTGCAGGCTTACTCCTTTACTACAAAGATTGAAACTTTCTGACACTTGAAGGTGAATGAATCATTGTATTTATGTGGACATGGCTATTTATACTTATTTAGACTCTTGAGAAAAATCTGCCTTTCATGTATTCACAGTTACTCAGTACATGATGTTCACAACGTCACCCAAAGTTCTTTAGGCATCTAGTTTATCTCTATTTGGAAGCACATTCCATTTTTTATTTTAAAATAGTTTTTTGTGGAATTCATGAATTCTCTAATTTTTCATGTATATTTTTTTAATTTGCAAAACGGAATCAATCAATCATTGGCATATGCTTTTTTTTTCTTTTTTCAAGAAAATGCTGTGATACTGAATTAATGTTAGGAGTTGAGAAACCTTGACTTAAAAGAATTTTCAGGGGAAAATACATCCTCTATAAAGGATGCATCTACAAATCTACAAAGATTGCATATAATACAGAACTTAGAAATATTAGCCTTTTTTTCCTCAGCCAATAGATGATTAAAGCTTTTCAAATAGAAAGGAATCAAAAGCATGTAACAGTACCAGAGAATTGACAAGTTTTTTTTGGTTATTTTAAATTAGATTGAAGTGTTCTATTTAGAGCATGTTAAAGGTTTTACGTTTATGTAAAAAACCTTTAAAATCTTTCAGTTGCCAATTCTTCATTTTACTTTAGTCTTTCTAGGACCTGTTAAGCTGTCAGAAAACCTCAAGCTATGTTTGCTGACTCATTTTGCTGGTTGAAAATCATATGTTGTCAGGTAGCATGAGTCTTAAAAACTGATTTAAAGGTGGGAAGTGGAATCTAAAGTTTGCATGAGAAGTTTTAAGTTTTAGGACTGTCTAAATTTATGTTTGAATAATATAAAATTCCATAATATGTCTGGAGCCAACTTATTAGCAAATTTGCATGGAATCAAAGAGTAATAGTAGGTACCTTTATTTGTTCTTCATTTGAATGATGTTGGTGAGGTGTGTGTGTGTGTATGTGTGTGTGTGTGTGTGTGTGTGTGTGTGTTCTACTCAAATCCATGAAAATTTTAACAAATATGATTGTGTTTGAGAGTTTGGTAGCCTTTTATGGGTGAAAAGGAAATATTCTAGAATTTATCAATTAAATTACATGAATTTCTTTATGAGTAGTAGTAGTACTTTTGTTTTTGAAGCTAGCAAGAGTAAGAATAAGTTCTATTGAGCGAGTGAGGAAAAGCCTTTGGATTTCATTGCTAACAAATAAAATTAAACTCAGCAGGTTTTGTTTATTTCATTTCAGTTCTGTTTAGGATTTCACATTTTTCAGGGTTATCTTTTATTGGAAGGTCCCACTTCAGAAAGACCAATATAGCTTCAGAGTAAGTTAGGGTTGAAAATTCTAGGCAGCTATTAAAATATTCACTGTCCTTTTCCATCCTAAGCGGAGGTTTTTGTACATATGAAAGTTGTTGATAGCAATAGGCTGGCTTTGGTCAGCACAAGCTAAAATGGTTACTTTCAGTCCATATATCTTTCTAAATTTGGAAATTAATTTAGAGATTCACTCTCTGGGCTAATGAAAGCATAGTTCAGTTTTTAATAACATGTGGGTAGATTCTGGGGCAAATAATTTTGCCTTTATTTTATTTTAAGTATGTGTTCTGCATGTGGTGCTAAGGACTCATTCCGTCTATGAAATTGATTTTTATTTCCAAAGAAAATACCCTTAACAGATTTTCTTGAGAAAATACAAGTTTTGTTTTGGCAAGTCAGGGGAAAAACATCTTTAGAACTCAAGGCCAATGTTTGAAACTATTAAGATGACGGTCTTTTAACAGAGATTGTTGCCTATATCTGTGACCTGAGGAGTTTTTGTTGTGTAATGATTTAATGTGTGTCTGTGAGTAAAGAGGATCCTTCTTATTAGAAATTCACTGAGGTCATGTTTATACTTTTACTTAATTTCAACAGAGATATCTTTAATTTTTCAGTCTTGGATGTGTTTGTGAGATATAATATTTTCTTCGTTGTTTGCTTCCTGTCTTTAATCAGGGAATAAAATAAATATTCTTGACATTTTTATAAAGTTAGCACATAATTTTATTCCTCACTGTAGAACTGTTCAATTAATTTGCTAATAGCAATTTCCTATTTACATTTTATAGCCCAGAGGTCTAGATTTGCTCTTTACCTGTGTATGAGGTGAACTATCTATCTTCCATTTCTTTAGAGGGTGTGCGTGTGTGTGTGTGTGTGTGTGCGTGTGTGTGTGTAGAATAAATCCTTTTGAGTACTTAAAACATTTTCATAATTTAGCAGGAAGATCACAAAAAATGAGCAATATTGCCCTTGCATTTTTTTATGAATGAATTTGATCAGAAATAACATAACATGTTCAAAGTACTCTTTCCTCATTAGATGAAGATCTCTTCAGTTTTAAACCACTCAAATAATAACAAAACTCAAAGCCTTATATCTGTTCCTATTCTTCTCTTCTCCGGTATCACTTCTGCTTTTGATAACATTTCTATTGAATAATCTGTTCCAATCTATTTCTCATAATGTTGTACATTAAAATGTGCATAACACTTTGCTTGCAGTAAATAAACCAAACTAATCTTAGACAACATGCATATGAACTCATATTGTTTATACTTTTTCTATCATCAACATCAAGGAAAAGAAATGGCTTAAGTTGAGACTCTGTTTTTTCTGTCAACTTAAGCACCAGATTCTTAGAATTGAAAGTGTTGATACACCTATTAATAGCTTTGAAAGCTCAATTTGCTCTCAGCTTCTTACAAATCTTAAGAATAGAATTCTCTTAATACTTGTTAAAGGAAAATAAAATTTCCAGTAATTAAAATTTACATTGTGAGTGTTGAGGAAGTAATAGACAGTTTACAATTCTCAAATATGCATCACTGCATATTATTGTGCTCCACTGAATCTAAAGTAAAATAGCAAAAATGAAATCTGTCATTGTAGAACATGTGGACATTGAAAATCTTTTATTTTGAAACTTTGAAAAGGCTGCACATATAGGCAGCTTATAGTATATCAAGTAGACATAAAACATCAACCAATTAAAATGGTTAAACAAATTTTTAATGAAGTGGCCCACTCACAGGCTAGAATTGGGCTGTTTTCCTTGTTGGGTAGGTAACACCAATTTTATCTGGATATTGGCAATTACATATCTCCTCTATAATTTATCTTTTTATTTTCTTTTCCTTACAACTTTTAGGTAGAACTTTAGACTTCATAGCACTGAATTAACCTGCACTGAAAGCTGTTTACCTGCAGTTGTTCACTTTTGTTGAAAGTGAACATGTCTCAAGTTCAAGTTCAGAACCCATCAGCTGCTCTCTCAGGGAGCCAAATACTGAACAAGAACCAGTCTACTATCTCACAGCCTTTGATGAGTATTCCTTCTACTACTAGCTCTCTGCCCTCTGAAAATGCAGGTAGACCTATTCAAAACTCTGCTTTACCCTCTGCATCTATTACATCCACCAGTGCAGCTGCAGGTAAGCATATGAATCCAAGTGTCTTCTATTTCAACTGTTTTCTTAGCCTGTTTTATAACCTGATAAGTAGTTTGAAGATATAGGGAGCAGTGGCAAAAGTTACTTCAAGAAGCCACCTCCTGTCCTTTATCCTTGAAGTAAAACACCAGCCAGACATCAGATTGTTAGACCCTTTTTAAAAGGAAAGATTTCAAAATTGTTTAAAGAAAATAGTCCCTTATAAAAGGTTGGTTACCAGAAGGATTTGATAGTATAGTTTTACAGATTCTTTATTGGATAGAAAATCTTGTCGCTTTTAAAAAAAAAAAGTTTCTGCTGGAATTGACGGCTCTTATGTGTGAGCAGAACCCTTTTTTATGTTTTGGGGAGAAATTACCCCAAATGAAGGGTCTGTAGCACTTTAGACAAAATAGAGACCCCATGGCATTTATGCATTTTGATTATAGACAAGCAGGTTTAAGTGTAGAAGGTAGGTAATGAGACATGCATTTCAGAGATGAGAATGCAGAGCCAGCAGAATGTGAGGAAAGTGGTCAAGAAAAGAAATTAAAAAGAATTCCCAGTCTCAACTCTGTTCTAGGAAAGCAAAAAAATCTGCTGAAGATAACCCATGTAATGGTAAGGTAACACCAGAAATATTCAAACTTAAGAAAATCTCCCAACAAATCTAACAAATTAGATATCTCTAGGTATTTCTGTACCAGTCAGTAACTGTGACTGAAGCCCTTTGAAATCCGTCTCTTAGATCCTGCATCTCTCCTCACATTTCCTCCTTTCTCTCTCTATTCCTTTGCTTTATTAGTCTATTCTATGAGTGTTCCCTTTATTTCCTTCTCCCTCTCTCATCTGCATGGCTTCTTCTGTGTTAGCTCTAGCCTTGCTTGAGCTAGCTCACCAGATATTATTATTCTTGACTTTGTCACATTCCCCAAGTGATTCAGTTCCCACCAAATTTTGCCATGTAAGAGGGTCTTAAAAGGAAAAGACAAAGGATTTCATGCCTTTGGCATCTTTTACTTTCTCTTCTGACATATTCTTGTACCTTAATCTCGTTAACTTCATAAATTCCTCAAGCAAGCCATGGCTGTGTGTCACTTAATATAATTATCAGCATTAGTTACTAAATCTGTGATAAGAAGCCTGTAGAAGGAAAATCTGGAGGTGCCCCTAGAATGAGAAATTTCTGGAAAATGGAGAGCACAGTGCTAATTTAGAGGTGGCACTGGCATGTTGCTTGTCACGAAACAGCAGAATAGGTGATGCACTAAGCGGTAAGTCTTTGCTAAAAAGACTTCCTTATTCTTCCATTGTTTGGTTACAATGGCTGATCTGTATCTTGCTTGCTGCGTGCTTTAGTTTTTCTACTAAAACTCCTATTCTCTCTCCTTTGAAGATACATCTTCTAGATCAACTGTCTTTAACTGGTTCAGAAAAGACAACAGAGGTCTCTTCAGTAGCCACATGTCTCCTACTATAGGGCCTATGGTTTTACATTGCTTCATCTATGAATACTCAGAACTTCAATTTGCTTTCCCTTGATTTTCGTATCCCTGGGAAAGCATCATTCTTACATACCAGCAGTTGACTTCAATGCTCTTACATTATTTTTCAGTTCCTTCTAACATGGCAAACCCCAAAGAGAAAACCCCAATGTGTCTTGTGAATGAGTTAGCCCGTTTCAACAAGATTCAGCCTGAGTATAAGCTTTTGAGTGAGCAAGGTCCAGCTCACTCTAAGGTAAATATTGTCCATACTGCTTGTGCATTTATAACCACCAGGAATGTTTTCTCTTACTGTTGTAAGTGGTGCTGTGATACAAGAGTATTTTCAAGCTATTAAGAGAGTGTCAGTGACATGAAGTAATAAAGCAGTTTCTTAGATGGATTTTTGACAAGTTTCTTTCTTTTTCATCCTTGCAGAGTTGGGTCAAAGGAAATGTGTACTTGGATTTTAGGGATTGGAACCATTTGGTTTTTCGAAAGTTTCAATGAATAAACTTTGTGGTTAGGATTCTGACTACCTTTAATTACTTTTTGTCTAAGGGCAATCAATGTTTCCAGTGTGGATTATCCAGGCCCTTGGTCTCTCCTCCTCTTGCTACTACTATGCCTGCCTTTTGGTCATGTCATTTCTTATTAGCACTTGTACCATAGGCAGGGAAGGGAGAGGAGGGAATGAAGAAAACAGTTTCGTTTAACAAGTGACACCTCTGGAAAAGGTTTGAAGAAAAATGGTGAACTAGTTGGCAAAATTAGTGTTTTAGATTATCTGTGGATTTTAGGTATTCATATCATCCCTATTTCCACAAATAATGGAAATTTGACCATCTTGTTGAATTTTAATCATTTGTTTTAGCTACATACTAGTACTTTAATCTTCTAAACTTGGCTCAGAGTTTGTTATAAATTGTATGTGCTTGAAAGTTATACCCATCTCATTTCCCCATTACTGTGGTTTTAGCATTTTAACATTTGGAGAGAATGAACAAGAAGACAAAGAATTGAGACACTGGTTTTCTGCTATTAGGTTTTTCAACAAAGTTGAAATAATATAGGACAAGTTATTTAACCTCTCTGTGCCTCATTTCCTTGACATGTAGAACCTCAAATAAAGCATTTTATTATTGAAATTCGGCGTTTTTCTTGGTATTTTTGTCAACAGCAGGTCTAAGGAATTTCACATTTAAGCAAGATGGAAATTTATACTTCCTATAAAGTCAGTTACAACACCACATTTGGGCATAATTTTATTTTTTTAATCTTCATATTTGAAAGGCAGTTAGCTTATATAACCAATGTCTCTCCTACAGGATTTTTCTTTGCAGACTTTAACTTTGGGATTCCCTTTATTAACTACTTTGCTTATTTTGGGCAGGGTGGTGGGGAGGGAAGATACTATGTATGTTGTCAAAAAGACAGGCGTCCATTGTTAATGGGCAAAAAAACCTTTTGGGACTTTCTTCGTTAAGAGATATAAGACACATGATTCTTTGAACACCCAGTTTTTCAGGTCTGCTCTAACAGTTTGGTGTTTTGCCTTTGCCCTTAATAGGGCCAATGAATTTTAGGTACTTTTAACTTTACCAAAAATGAGATTTAAACTTCAGTACCAGCACTAGCTATGAAATACCACAAGGATGAAATTATCTCTATAATAACACAACAGAATCCAACAGAATGGAAGCAGCGCTGGATGGGGAAGTCCTGGAGAGAGATGAGACTGTTAATGAAATTAACTTTTCTTTTTAGTCCTTACCCCTTCAATGCCTTTCCATGCAAGGATCACCAAAATGACCCTGGGATTTCATAGCTGTTGCAGATTGCTGCTGTTTGCCTTGCCAGGCCAGCCTGGATTATGAGTATATGCTGTTGGCACTTAAATGATTATTAACCTCAGGAACTGCAGCAAATATATAGGAGACACCTGATGTTTCAAGGGGGGTGAAGGATTCTTTAATTTTTTTCCCCTGGTAGTGGAAGCTCTGCACTGAGGGAATCCTGAAGTTAAGACCTGCAAGAAAAATCAACAATGAAGGCAAGTTGCCCCCACCCCCTTAAGGCCTACCAGTTTTTATGTTTTCAACACAATAGAATTGGCTATTGCCCCTTAAAACTAGTTTTAGGCAAGAGGGTTTTTTGTTTTGTTTTTTAGTTGTGGGATAAAAAAAATAAGAAAATATTTTCATTGTTATTGCTAAATTCTGAAGTATATATGAAGAGTTTTTTATTTAACATGATGTAAAATTTAGTGATGATATTAATAGCATCACCTTATATGAAAGAGTGGGTATGCATGATGGGGTCAGTTTTGCACTTAAAAGGGAGGAAGGAAGCTTGCCACCATGGCAGTAGATGAAGCTTAGGATGAGCTGTTTCAGCACCTACTCGTGATTAAAGTTATCAAAGTCTTAAGAGAGAACTTTACTTACGGTGCATCTGATTTTTGTGAAAATCCAAACTACCTATAGATGCTACTGTTTTGGTTCTTTTGCACTGAATTTTTAAGGAAGGTATTAGGCAAAATTTATAATTTGTTCCCAGATTGGCTCAAATCCTGATCTCAGTGGGGTTATATATTATTACCATCATCGAAACAAAGCATCAAAACAAACATTTTCTTATTGTTTGTGACAGCTTTGTCTAAAGAAAGTTGAAAAATTCTGTAACATGATAAATGATTATAAGAGCTTATTCATAAGACTGATATTTTCTAAAAGATCAGAGTCTAGGATTCAAACCCATGGGAGAATATTTTTATCTCCTCTTTCCCCCCTTTACTTTCATCCAACTTTCAGGGGTATAATTCTTTTTCCATGGCATTATTGTTCTCTTTTTAGCCATTGACTTTTTTTTTTCCTAAAAAATAAATGGGTTGGGGGAGAAGGATACATGGAAAAATTCATGGTCCTTTTGGCCTTGGCAATAAAGTCCAAATGATAATGTTCCAAATTATATCAGACTTCAAGAACTGAGAACTCACCATTTTCACGTGTAGGTGTTTACGGTGCAGCTGACACTTGGAGACCAACACTGGGAAGCTGAAGGAACTAGTATTAAAAAAGCCCAACACTCAGCTGCTGCCAAAGCTTTGGAAGGAACAAAATTTCCCAAACCAACAGCCCGCCCCATTCGTAGCGAAGGAAGGAATCCAGGTATTATGCGTGGGCCAAGACAGGTTCCTTTCAAAAGTGTGTCTAGAGGTACCCATTTAGTATGTATATGAATATTGCTTAACTAACGTTCTTGAAAGCACGGATTATACTCTATCAATGGCAAACTTTACATTTAGGAAACCTTCATCTTAATCTAGAAGCCTCTTGTTTGTATAGTATACTCGTATACTCGTATAATTAGTAATACACAGATCTTAAGTCCATCAAATAAATTGTCTCTTGGAACATAGAGACAATTTCAAGGAAATTTGTTAGTAGTTTTTAACTTTGAATTCTACACTCCTAATGCTATTTGGATTTTAATATTACAGTATATTCTGATGGTTTGATACAACTAAAATTACCTATTTTTTTCCTACACACAAGACTTGTACTGACCACAAAATAATCAATTGGGAGCTCAGGTAGAATGGGAGGGGATAGTGGTAATTAAATTTAAAATTTGGATATTTGTTTGTAATTAGGATTACCTCTTGCAGTCAGCAGCAGTCCCATGATTTTCATTTTTATTGTCATAATATTTGATGAAGGTCTATTTTGGATTAATTTCTTTTCTTTTCTTTTTTTTTTAAAATGAGTGTTTGTCATTGATGGTGTTTTTCTGTGGCTGTTGTAAATTAGCTATTCTTAAATGTTATTTAGACACTGTGTTTTTTTTTTTTTTTTTTTCCTATCTAAAGCTTATTTTCTTTGATGACTTTTCAGAGGTTTGTAAACTTTTTGGAATTTTCTTTATTTTTTAAAATTACATGTGAAAACAATTATTTAACTTTTTTTAAAAAACAATTTTGAATTCCAAATTCTCTTCCACTCTTCTTTCTCTCTCCTGTCATTAAGAAGGAAAGCAATTTGATAAAGGTTATACATGTGCAATCATGCAAAACATTTCCATATTAATCATGTTGTTAAAAAATATAGAACAAAACCCTCCCCAAAGAAATATAGAGAAAGCAAAATAACAGCATGTTTCAGTCTGCATTCATATTCTATCAGTTCTTTTTCTAGAAATAGATAGCTTTTTTCTTCATAGGTCCTTCAGAATTGTCTTCAATCTTTGTATGGCTGGGATTAACTAAATCATTCAGTTGATCATTGTACAATATTGATGTTCTTGTGTACAATGTTCTCCTGGTTTTGCTCACTTAACTTTTCATCAGTTCATGTCAAATCTTTTCAGGTTTTTTCAGAAAGCATCCTACTTGTATTTCTTATAGCACAATAGTATTCCATCACAGTCATATACTACAACTTGTTCAGCTATTCCTCAGTTGATGGTCATTTACTCAGTGTCCAGTTCTTTGCCACCACAAAAAGTGTTTCTATAAATACTTTTATATATGTAGGGTCTTTTCTTTTCTTCTCTCTCCCCCCACCGCCCAGTCTCTTTGGGATCCAGATTTAGTACTGATATTGCTGGATCAAAGGAATATTTATGCATGTTCCAAATTACTCTTCATAATGATTGGATCAGTTTATAAGTCCACCAAAAGTGTGTTAGTGTTCTGATTTTCTCACATCCTCTCCAGTATTTGTCATTTGGAAAAGAAAACCTTTTGGAAAAAAATAGCATATATTTCTAAAGACAGTAATTCTGATATTGACTGAAATCATACTTATCTCTGTTATACAAAGATTGGACTTTTTTTCTTCTTTGTCTGAAAAGTAATACTGTAAGTCAAATAACATTATAAATAGCACAAGATGAAAATCTCTGTATAACAAACATGCTTCCAAGGCCCAGACAACCCCATTATCTCAAATAATAGCAGCTACATTAGAATTCATAAAATAATCTAGATTGTTCTTGAATTTAATCTTGGGCTTCTCTTATAAGCATCTGTTGTCAGAATTATAGAGGTGATAGTCTTATTATACAAAGTGCTATTTAGACCAACATCTGGAATAATGTGTTCTTTTTTAGATTGAACATTTTAAGAGGAATTTGGATAAACTGGAATGTGTCCGGGGAGGGTGACCAGGATAATGAGGGGTCCTTGAAACTGCTCTTTGTGGACTTATTTAAGACACATGATGTGTGTATTTTTAGCATTGAGACAAGAGAATTTAGAGGCATCTATTGACTTTCCTCATATCTTTGAGGTGAGAGACTAAATTTTACGTTTCTTGTTTCCAGAGGAAAGAATGATGAATAGAAATGAAATTTTAGTTTATTATGACAGCAAAATTTTGAGATAGTAAGATACTTTGATAATGTGATTTGACTTGCAGTAAAACTTAAAATTCAAATATCTAGTCCTGTATATCTGTCATTAATTTCTGAAATTGGTAAGCAATATATGTTAATTTGTTGACATACTAATAAAGTTTTCTAACACTAACTCTATGGAGAAATCACATTATAATTATTTTGTTTCTTGAGGTTATTATGGTTGAAGTCTTTGTACTTTGAATGTAATTAGCATACATCATGCCATTCTTGATGACTTAGTAAAATTATTTTAAGGTTGAGAATAATTCTTTTTGATGTTTTTGTATTACAGACAGTGTAACCCCAACAGTGGAACTAAATGCACTTTGCATGAAACTTGGGAAAAAACCAATGTACAAGCCTGTTGATCCTTACACAAGAATGCAGTCCACCTATAACTATAATATGAGAGGAGGTGCCTATCCCCCACGGTATGTTTCTTTAGATAAGTCATTTATCTTATATTCTATATGTTTTAAGTGCCTGAGGCTGAATTTGAATTCAAGTCCTCCTGACTACAGGGCCAATGCTCTATACCAGGGGTCCTCAAACTACAGCCCGCAGGCCAGATGCAGCAGCTGAGGATGTTTATCCCCCTCACCCAGACCTAGGAAGTTTCTTTATTTAAAGGCCCACAAAACAAAGTTTTTGTTTTTACTATAGTCTGGCCCTCCAACAGTCTGAGGGACAGTTAACTGGCCCCCTATTTTAAAAAGTTTGAGGATCCCTGCTCTATGCACTACACCATCTAGCTGACCCGATTTAATTTAACATAAAAGTGACTTTAAAAAATTCTAATTGTCAACAAAAAACAGTACCAATTTCTACTTAACTTTATACCATTAAGTTTAAGCAGTGTCTAGTAGTTCATTCAACCTTTTTCAAGTTCAGCCATTTTAAAAGATGATTCTTAAAACTAAGTCATCTAGTAATGAATAGAGAAATACAGAGATCAGGCTTCTTTTTTTAAAAACTGTGTTCCAAGGAAATTATGATTTATACTTGGCATTTCCAAAATATTTCACGTGAATTCTCGCAGTGTCTGCAAGGTAGGGATTACTTTTAGCCTCCCCCCCCCCTTCTTTTAAAAATTATTATTATAATACTGAATGGCTTCACAGCACAGCATTATACAGTAGAAAGAGCACTGGATTGGGAGTCAGAAGACTTGGTTCAAATCCAGTCTCTTCTATTACCTATAATGATCTTTGGTAATTGACATTTGCCTCTCTGGGTCTCAATTTTCTCCAAATGTTTTAAAAAGAAAAAAAAAAGGAGGGGGGTTGGACTACTTAGTTTCTGAGATCCCTTTTAGCCCCAAATCTGTGATCCTGGATTGAAAAATAAAAACAAATTTAGGATCTGAAAGAACCCAGTCAGTGATGGAGATCAAGGGACATTTATCTCTCTGGTTTTTATCTCAAGTGACTAGATCCTAAAGCACTGAAGATTGGTAAATAGATTTTAAATTTTAATTTGTTTTAATTGTTTTGGAAGAAATGGTTTGCTAAATTCCAAAGAGCTTTAGACTTGAGTTCCTCACTGTTTATACTATCTAGTGGTTCTACCTCACCTTAAACTTCTAAGGATCTTTTATAATGTCCACCTAAAATCCTTACTATTATTTAACAGGTTGGTGACCATGAAGAATGAAATTATTTTCTTAAATATGAGTCATAGAAATCTCAGAAATGTAACTCTCCTCCTTATACTTATTTCCTGATTATTTTTTTCTTTAGGTACTTTTACCCATTTCCTGTACCACCTTTACTTTATCAAGTTGAACTTTCCATTGGAGGACAACAATTTAATGGGAAAGGACGAACAAGACAGGCAGCAAAACATGATGCAGCTGCAAAGGCACTGAAAATCTTGCAGAATGAGCCCCTGCCTGAGAAACCAGAGGTAAGAATCTCATTAACATTTTTGTCTATTTATCTTTCCTAATCTACTTTCCTGTTATGCGTTTGCCCTCTGAAAAATGTTAATAGTTTCCTAGTACTAATAAAAAACTTTGAAATTCTAACCCTTTGTTTCCTTCATTATATTTCTGGTATTTTTGTAGCAAATCCCTAAACTTAAATACCCAAAACTTAAGAGTATAATCTTTGATGTGTGTCACAAGGGAGTTATGAATGGCTACTATATTCTTGGGTAGTAAAAGGCTGTTTTTACCTGTTAGGTCCTCTTGTGATTTAGTGCTATTACATTTATTTAGCATGTTGCCAGATGTAACCACAGAAAAAAATTTTAGATGTTTCTAAGACTGACACTTGGCCTAAGGAAAGATTTTCTTTGTGTAGGAAAATACTTTTTAACTGTTTTTTTGGGGCGGGGGGAGAGGAAGATTGATCCATGACTGTCTGATCTCAGATGAGTAGAAACAAGATTGACATGATAGGGTTGGTTTTTCAGTTGTTTGATTTGTACTGCTATTTTCCAGTAACATGTTCTTATGGAATTTATTTGCTTTTCTCCTTTCTGAGGACAAAATAAGATGCTAAAGCAAGAGGAAGAAGTATTTAGGTTATGCAAACATAATTCCTGACAATATTATAAAAATACTATTACCAAAGGAAATTGTAAATCTGATTTCTGTGAGGCTTTCATTTATTTAGCATAACTTAGTAAAATGAGGGTCACAATATCTGTACTACCTGTCTATAAAGTTTTTGTCAGTCTCAATATAATATAGAAAAAGCACTTTGCAAACTTTTAAAATGTTATAGAAATATTTTTCGTTATTATTCTTTACTTATAGATCATACTAAAGTTAATAAGACTGAAAAGAAACAGGCAATTTTTAGCCTCTTTTCAACAGTATTAGGGAGTGATTTAAGTAAAACTCAGCAATCTGAAATATAGTCAGTATTTTGGGGCAGGCATATTAGAGTTCCTTTTGCTGTCTGTCATAATATTGTTGAAAAAGGAACAAAATGATTTTTAGTACATTTGTGCCTCTTAAATCTGATGACATAACTTTGATGAAAGCAAGCCTATTAAATTAAAACATCCT